>NW_020955478.1:709176-784651 GCF_003031625.1 Empidonax traillii
ATAATTGAAGCTCTTGCAATTATTCTGTCTTTTTATTTATATTTACACTTTTGATCAAGGTATCAAGGTATCCAGTTTTTATAGCTTAAATCAAGATTTCATTTTCTGCATTGACTTCAATAAACTATACCTGAGACTGAATTGTGATTAGTGGCTATCTTTTACTGGCAGGAAACATTCTGCAGGAACTATGACAAGAGTATTTTTAAATTTAACTGGATCCTCATTCTCTGAAATATGTCATAACAATAATTCTGGAAGATACCTTTTCTCTCCCTTTGGTTTATTTAGATAATGAATATGTCCTTTTGCCTACACATTGTAGAAATACAAAAACATATGAAGCTTGTTTATACCAGTAGCAACTAAAACTCATTTTTATCTCAATACTGATTGGTACAGAATGAGTGTATTATTCACAATTCTAGTTAAGTGCTGTCCCACAAAATAGCAGCACCAAAGAGATTATTTACTTAGTATGTATTTATAATGGCCAGTCTTTGCGAACGAAGAGCCGAGGAAGGTTTTTACACCTTCCAGCCTGCGCATTGGATTTTTTAGGTGAGACACAGTGTGCGCAGAACTGAGCCCACCTTTTAATCCTGAGGTTCATCTGCCGGGGCCAAGCATGCTTGGACGGTGGCAGCGAGGTCCTCAGGACGTAGATGGATTGCCTTTTGGGCTAACGAGCTCAATCTGCCCGGGGAGGGGCCCCGACCGGGAATCGAACCCAGGTCTCTGCAGTGACAGTGCAGTGCCTTTTCCCCTAGACCACCGGGGGCTCCCGACTCGGTATGTGGTGTTACTTTTAATAAGGTAACAGTAGTTATTGATCTCAGGTTACAAATTGAAACTGAAAAGATAATTTTTAGATTATGTTTCTAGAATTTTATGCTGAGGTATTGGAGCTGTGACCTTTTCTAGGATGACTGTAAAAGGAAGTTATGCTAATGAGTACCATCTCACTGATTTCTTGTTCTCTAGTCATCCTTTTCCTGTCTTTTTGGCTTCTAGTTGTCTTTTTCTGTTGGCTCTGAAATGGATCATAGCTTTTCATTATAGGTTTTATTCAAAGAGGAACACATAAGGTATCTGATCTCTGACTGCAGCTCCAAGGTAGTATCACACAAAACACTTTGGCAGATGAAAGCATTCATATTTTCAATATATCCTGTTTCATCTTCAAAATAAGCCTGTGCACCCTTGAAAAGCTGCGCTTAATAAGGTCACAATGCTTGTTGCTCACCACAGCTACCTGAGTCAAAGTTTAATGCAGTCCATAAGTGCTACTGGGGATCGAGAGGTGCCTGATAATTGGATTAACAATGGTAAATTGACTGTATTCTTGAGCTCTAACTTCAGGCAAACTGTGATTGTCTCTATTATTGCACCATTTTCCAGGATGGTGAAATTTGCTTTCTGATGTTGTTAGAACTATAAATTGTTGCTGAAAATACAGAGCAAGAGTTTATGTAGACATAAGAGTTTTGAAATCAAAGAGGGGAGCAAGACAAGGCAAGGCCACAAAATAAGAGGTTCTTGCAAGTAAAGGCATCTCAAATTCTTTTAAAGTAGAAAAGGTCTCTAAGATCATTGAGTCCAAAGAAGTTCTTTTATTATATAAAAGCTAATTTCCGCTAAGGTACAAAATACAGGCTGCCTAGATTAGTACCTAATCAAAACCCTGAACTTTAGGAAAGAAAAATAGTCAGAAGCGTCAGAGGCTTTTGGTTTTAAGTGAGGTGGCTCTGAAGGAGGATGGAAACATGTACATATAGGGTCTAAAAACAAGAAAAGAAGAAAGAGAAAAAAAAATACCCAAAAAATGTTTGGCTTACTTAGCCAAACAGTATTTCAATGCAGAATAGTGCAAATTACTGTCCCTTGTGTCAAATGGCAGAAAGCAAAGGAATTTTAAAGCTTAGTTAAGGAAATAAAAGTGTATTGGTCAAACTAGGATATTCCTGTAACAAAGGTAAGGGAAGATGCAGCAATTCACTCTTTCTTAAAAACACTAATCCCCATAAATTCAGTGATGGCTAAAGGATTGGAAACAAGCACATTTTCCATTTCTATGGTTTGCAAGTGTTAAAAAACAAACTGGGTTTGTGAGCAGTACCAGTCAGAACAAGATTTTGTATTAACCCTCACCACAGTCTGCAAACTATTTCTGGGAGTTCTTTTGGGGGGTGGTGGATGAGGAAATTTTTCGAGATCTCTTAGCTGTTGAATTTATTGTGTTAAATGATCACAGTGAGTAAATCCTAAACTTGAATATGCCTGAAAAGTAAATGATGACAATCATTAAGTAAAGACACTTCAGATTTCAGTTCATGAATATGACATTCAAAAACTAATGGAAGTTTGTCCAATCAGGGAACAAAACTCACATCTAATAATCTGACTTGAGGAAAGTAGAGGATTTATTTTAAATTGGAAATGTCTTCACTGTAGCAATGTGCAAATACTCACTTACCAATAACTGTATTTTCCAGAAAAATTCAAGCAGATGTTGCAAAAAAAGACCTATAAACATTTGAAATAAATATTCTTGAAGAAATTTAGGAACAGAATAACAAGACTCTTTAAAATATGAAGCTTATTGAGAACTATAATATCAGTAAGCATTTTTCATTGTTGGCAAAAAAGCTTTTCTACCTTTCTCTTTTTTTTTTTTTTAAAGGAAAATGCTGACGTGTTCCCATACAAAAGAAAAAGCAAAACAAAACAAGAAGCAAAAAGAGACCCCAAACCAATACAAAAACCACAACAAAAAAAACCCCCAACAAAACAAAACAAAAATTCTGATTCTCAAAAAAAATCTGAATCTTCTATATGCTCTGCAAATCTCTAATTGGATCTGTGTGATCCAGAGTCAAAGAGTTACATATTCCCACCAGACCACCCATGAGTGGTTAAAATGAAACACAACATTTCTGGTTCATAAGTATGACAATAATGTGAGTTACCAAAGTTGGTTGTGATTCTCATTGATTTATCTGTTTGATGTGAACATGTGTAACTCCTGACATCGCTCAGTTACTTGTCACTGCAGCAGGATAAGCTACCAAAGTAGGAACTAATTATGCACAAGCATAATTCAGGACTATACATAGCATATTATTGTGCAAGAACACTGCAGTGGAGGAGAAAAGGCATAAGGGGAGAAATGAGGATAGGCACTCAATAGGCAGAAGTGGAGATGGAGCTTGGGATATTGCCCAGTCTGTAGTAGAGCTGGAAAAATCTTCATGAGTTTGTGGGGAACACTGAAGGAAGCTGGGAGAAAGAGGAGATGCTGACAAGAAAAGATAGGCACCTTTAGATGATTTGGGTTTATTGTCCATGAGGAGGGTTTTGAGCACAGGGCATGTAGGAAAAAAGGAAGAGCTAGGGTTGTAAAAAATTTAGAAAGGAGATGTGGGAGGAGGTAAGAGGGGGTTAAGGAAAGAAGGTTGGAGAGATTTTGTCTGTTTTACCACTTATTCCTTTGAATAAGTGCTGTACACACAAGGTCTCTGAAATCCTCCTTTTGATGCTGATCCAACTGACACAGTTGCTCAGATGATCCTCAGACATGAAGGTCATAATACTGAAGGTTTTCCCCTTAATACTTGGTCTCCATTCTGTGGGGTTCTTTTGTGTCTCTATAATCATAGAATCATGGAATGGTTTGGGTTGGAAGGGACCTTCAAATATCATCTAGTCCAAGCCCCTGTAATGAGCAGGTACATCTTCAACTGGATCAGTTTTCTGAAAGACCTGTCAAATGTTTTTATTCTCTTCATTTACAGATATACCTGAAACTGCTTTATGTTTATTATGATTTTTCATGAACTATTGTTGCCTAGCAACAGGGATACTTCCTCTGTAATTTAGAGAGTATGCAGGTTCTTTCTTAATTATGCACAAATTATTTTTGAAATCTTGTGTTGATTTTTTTTATCATCGTATCTTCATTATTAACTTGCCTAAATTGAGATGCAAGCCAAATTTTCTCTCTCCTCTTCAGTGTAGAATAAATAGAGTTAGAACACAGATATCTACCACAAGAACACAGCTACTTGATCTTGGTCAGTCAGTTTTCTATGAGGGAGGGAGCTGCAGGGTCATTGAATTTATCTCTTTTTCCAGAGACTGTGAACCTGTGGTGTCCTAGGTTTTCCACTCATTCAGAAAGAGTTTGTCTTCTGCCACTGAAAAGTCAATATATCAGGACAATAATATCTAGAACTCAAGGTATGCAGGTATAGAAAGAAGATGTTTATCTTGCTTCCCTTGGAACCTGAAGAATCATTATCTTAAGGGGTAGTCACAGTGTGTGTTATGTGTGTACATTACAACTAGGTGGGCTCAGTTCCGCGCACACTGTGTCTCACCTAAAAAGTCCAATGCGCAGGCTGGAAGGTGTAAAGACCTTCCCCGGTTCTTCATTCACGAAGACTGCCCATTAATTAAAAACAACTAGCTTTAAGTGTCAAAAGACATGCTCCCCAGCATGTGGAGAGAGAATCTTAAGGGTAAAAGTGAGAAAACTCATGGTTTGGGATGAGGACAGCTCCATAAGTAAGGATAAAGCAGTGGACATAAGCAAAGAAAAACAAAGAATTAATTCACCACTTCCCATGCACAGGAAGGCATTCAGCCACCTCCAGGACAGCAGGGTTCCATCACATGTAATGGTGACTTCCAAAAAACAAGGAAAGGAAAAAAAGGGAACCCTTAACTTTTCAATTCTGCTCCTCTGAAAGCTTAACAGGATAATAATCATCCTCTGAATTTAGTGAACTACTCAGAATTCTGCAATAAGTATATGCAATGGGTCCAGAAATGTTCCAAATTCATAAACTATTATTATACCATTATGTAAATTAATGGCATGTCCCCCCTTGAATCTCATGCACAATTCTGGTCGTACCATCTCAAAGAAAGAGATAACAGAAATAGAAAAATCTGTAGTAGGGCAATGAAAATTATTAAAGGCATGAAAAGACTGCCACGGGAGGAGAGATGAAACAAATCAGGGCTGTTTAATTTCAGAGTTAAGTAAGAGTTGATATCACAGGGAGTTATTAAATCAGAGATGTTACACAAGTCAACTGAGTGTTTCTATTTACTCCTTCATGTAATACCGAAGGAAAATACAAAGGGAAAAAATCTATTATATGAAAGGAAATATAATTTTTATACAAAAGATTTCAGAAATAAACCAATGAGCTTACTGTAACAAGCTGCCAAATGACTCAGAAACAGCCTCCAGTACTCTGAGAAATTAATATAAAATCTTTAGCTACATTAGACAGAATATAAAACTGTAAAGAATAAGAAAGAAGAGAGAATATCTAGGACTAAATGAATCTTGCCCTTCTAGAGGTTCATCTATTCTTCAGGGGCTGTACTGCACCTGCTCTCACCCACACTCATGATCTGTATGAGTTGTTCTTTGTTGTTTATGCTTTTCAGACATTTGCACACAATTAGAGGAATGCATCTGGTGAAGGTAAACCACAGATGTTTAGTTCTATTATTTTTACTTCTCAAGTCATTACCATCATACTAATAAGTCTGTTGTGGCTCTTTACATATTCTCTAACCAGTGTGGTTTAGAAGAGGATTATCATCTCCATATCATCTTCTATGTTATTTTGACAGGCTGAGACAGTTGAGGCTGTCCAGCATGGAGAAGAGAATGCTTCAGGGACATCTTATAGTAGCCTTCCTATACATACAGGGGGCTTACAAGCAGGCTGCAGAGGGACTTTTTACAAGAACATGTAGAGATAGGACAAGGTGGAATGACCTTAAGATGAAGGAAGGCAGGTTTAGATTAAATATTATTAGATTTTATCAGATAAAGTTATTGTGTCTTAGGTGTGTTCATACTATTCTCTTAGAATAAAGTAAGATCTCCCTATACCAACATAGATCTGCCACTGATTAATTTAATATTTTGTTTCAAATGAGTGAAATAAAATAATTGAGAGAAGAGAGAATGGTGGCTTAACATTAACATATCGCCTATAACTATATAAGGGAGGTGAATGTCAGGTATACATTTTCCCACTATCTACCCATTTCTTACAAATGAACTCAAGTATCGTCTTTCATATGCATTATAATTATTTTAATTTCCCAAAATCTTGAGGAATCACAGCACTGGATTTTATAAAGAGACAGACAAATAGGCAAAGCCCTCACATGAAGAACTCTGGAAAAATTAATGTTATTCCCAGATGTGACAGCAAGACTGAACAGTGCACATTCTACATTTCAGCTTGGTTTTTTGTCATATTTTTCTCCTAATAATGAATTCATTTATCTTAATTTTTGTAGATTTGGAAATATAGTATATAAACCTTAGTTATTATTCTTCATAAAAACTATTTAATATAATGTTTTTGTTGCCAGTTGCCAGCAGGCTGTAAATGACAAGTCATAAAACATGAGGTTAGATTAGTCAGAAGTCAATTGCACTATATTAAAGAAAGAGGTACATCTCTCATGTGGAACACTAAATAGAATATTTTAGAATAGAAAAGAAGAACTGTGAAAAAGTAAATTTGTTTTCTTTTTCAGTGCTTGAAAAATATTAACTTTAAGGGCAAGACCACACCCAGCATACCACGAGAGGAGTAGTGACTACAAACCAGTTCTGTTACTGAAAGTATTGGAGCCATTAGCTCAGGTGTAACACAGCATAAATGTGGTATCTATTCTGAGACATGGACATTCCTCTGTGGCACAGCTACAGGTTATTAGGAGCTGGAGTAATGATGCCACATTGCAAGAGGGAAAGCATGAGAAAGCAGCCTTCCTGCAAATGCAGAGAACCTCTGAAACACGACTTGGATCCATGGCTTTGCTTTACTAAGATTTGGAATTGTTCATTAGTGTCCATATGTTATAAGTTACTTCTTCTTTTGAATTTTGAAGATGGCAAAAATACCTGCAGGACAAAGAAATATAGCAAGAGATTTTTATTACAGTGCTGGGTACCCATTTTCAGCACTGGGTGCACCTCTGAATCATACAAAGAGCACACACATTGTTTGAAAACCACGCTTTTTGTACCCTTAGATATCAGTTGTTGAATATTCATTCATTGTCCATTTGTTGCCTTAAAAGGTAATTTCCCTGTATTGGAGGTGGGTGTTACCTTTTGGCTGGTTGTAACTTATCTCCCCTGGGCTCGTACAGGGGGGTCTTGCATCATCCCCACTTTGCAAGGCATGGAGGGCCTCTCTTTGTATCCACATGGCACAGAGGAACACATTTTTATTTATAATTTGTTCCCTGTTCCCGGCCGCAAAAGATTCCCTGGTGTTAGGTCCAGACAGGACCCTTCACCTTACAGACTCCACAGTACGCCTATAAGTTAGTACATATATATAGAAATAGTTCTTTTGTTGGGACCCTCTGTTTATTTTAATTTGCTTGGAATAAAACCGGTGCCTTTACTTATCACACATATATAAACCATTAATATTTCACATGGCCATTGAGCTTTTTGTGGAATACTGAAGTAGGATCCCCAGATAATTTTAGGAATAAATGACTAAGACTTAGAATTTACAACCACACTCAGAGATGCAATTTCTTTTAATAGCTTTCTACAGAAAAGCAAATAAAAGAAATTGCCGCTGATGTAATCGTTTGTAGCCAAGTTTCCTATGGAAGAAGAGTTCTTAAAAACAAGGGTTCTGACTATTCAAAATTTCATTTAGTTTTGATCCTTTCAAAGCCTGTCTACCACTTTCAGACAAAGCTGAGTGAATGGGCGAGAAGTTGAAGATACACAGGAGCTAGAGGAAATAAGAGACTTGAAAACAGTCAATCTGAGGCTGAGTCAGCAGCCCAAGAATACTAGCCTCCAGGGCATCCAAACCAGTACATACTCTTGCAAATATGACAGCTTCAGATGATTTGGACTTCACTACCTGCTGAAAAAATATTTTAAAAATAAATCATCAAGCTCATCAGGCTTCCTTCATGAGTTTAAACAACCATTCTACTACCTGCTTTTTTACTCTCTTTTTTCTGTGTTGCTGTATTTCATTCTATATTTTTTTTTTTTATTCCCAATATCAGATATTAGGTAATTTACCTCCAGTGCTTAGTTATGTTTATGTACCATGAAATCTTGCCTACAGATATCCATTTATGATGCATTAATAATGAGACATTGATAGTTTTTCATCTCAAACATCTCAATAATGAGAGAATAATTGGGAAGGAAAACAAATCAAAGATCAACTTTGACAAAAGATTTGCTGGAAGAGGTCCTTCAGGAGGCAAAATGGTTCATGTATATAAGGCATGTTATGAGCTTCTAAGTTATCTTATTAAAAAAAGAATAAAGAACAGGCTGCTGTAGTACAGCACAATTCACACCACAAAGGCTGCATGGTAGTGCATGGTAGAATTTCTGAGATGTAATAAATTAGGGAAGTTTAGGTATGTGTTTCTCTTCACTGATTTTACAATAACGTGTAAGAAATAACCCCCAGATTTAACTTTTAAAATACATGCTAGTTCAGGGAAATGGTTTTTTTTGAGAAACTGGAGGAGACAGTTACAACTGTCATTGCCTGCCCTCTTGAATATTTTCTGTGTTTGTATTAAAGGCACAGAAATCTACTAACTACAAGGAAGATTTTGCTTTGGTTTAATTTTGATTTGCCTTTGTTTCTTTGCTTGTAAGTTTTGTGGGGTTTGCTTGTTTTTTTGTTTTGAGGGCGTGGTGTTTGTGGCTTTTTGTTGTTTTGTTTTGTTTTCTTTTTTTCTCTAAAGCTATGTGAAGTTTCTCAAATGGAATTAAGGAGTTACAAGATATTTCCATGTTATGCATCACCTTACATTGTTATATCCTTTATGTTCACTAAAGTGAGAACCTACAGCTGTTGTTTTACAATGTGGAAGACAATCAGTGTACAGCTGCTTCCAGGAGGGATTGGCACTTTCTTCTGTGCTGAATGAATAGATGGTTTTGTGAAAGTATTCCATGTAAGCTAGTAATGGGGGACTTGGAAGATAAGTAAAGGATAAAGTTTAGAAAATCACTTGAGGATGGTTATAAAGGACTTTTTCACACACATGACTAGTATTTCCACAGAAAAAAAAAGGTTTAAAAAACCATTCGTCAAGTTCCATTCTGTGGTAAATAAACCTCATAGCGCAGTGTTTTTCCTTATAGTCTTGGCTTTCTCTGGCAGGATTGCCTCTGGCTGCAAGAGAATGGTAAGGCACTGGAACAGATTGCTCAGAGAACTTGTGGCTGCTCCATACCTGGAAATGTTCAAGGCCAGATTGGATGGAACTTGGAGCAACATGGTCTAGTGGAAGATGTCCCTGCTCATGGCAGGGTGCTTGGAACTAGATGGTCTTTAAGGACCCTTCCAACACAAATCATTCTACGATTCTATGTTTCAATGATAAGCATTTGGCCTTATCTGACTGAACCGTGTCAAACACTGCAATTTGCGTGAGTACCTGTGTAGATTTATGAGTCACTGTGTGCATGAACTGCCATATAGTGTATTTGTCCTCAAGATGAAGAGAAGTACTGGAATAAAAGTTGTATAGTGAAAAAATATAATGAGGAAGTGTCATGCTAGGTTGAAAGCATCAGGAATTTATTACTGTTGTAGCTGTAATTACTATCAGGTTCTTCAAGTACCATGATCTGCCTTCTGATTTATTTTTCTGAACAAAGGTCCAAGTAGTATTTAATTAGTTAAAAACCCTTAAAGGAAACTGCGACCATCATGAGCTCAATGAATCTTCATGTTCTTGCACTCTTGGGAAGTGTCCATTTCCTACTAAAACTCCTACATATCAAACTCCTGTAGTTTCTGATTCATTGTTTATTTTCTTTGCATGGGACTTAAAACTCTGCAAAACCCCATTTATCTCTTAAGACTCATTTAACTTCAGCATTGTAAATCTTACCCTTAAGGCATGAGATGTAAATAAAACTATCTTTTCCATATTCAGATTTCACTTGGATCCATAGGAATTATAGTACTAGGCTCTGTCTTTCCAAATGCTTAACAGCTTTGGGTACAGAGTCCAGGCAATTCAACAAAAGTCATGGAATATTCTTTTCTTCAATTTTAGGAAGTTTTCACGCCATCTACCTCTAAGTTGTAATGTAGAAGGCTGTAGAAGCTCCCAGTGTTCAAGAAATGTTGAGCATCACCAGGAAGGGTGTTGCAAGCAGAAGAGAAAGCATCAGTTAGTGCAGTAAAAAAGCCTTATGTATCCGTGCTTTGAAGTGCCATGTGCTGATCTGTTATCCTCATCTCAAGAACGATGTTGTGGAGTTAAAAAAAAAAAAAAAATATTCCGAGTTCCCTAACTATAATGATCAAGTGAAAGGAGCAACTGCCCTCGGAGAGGGAATAGCTCTGAACATGGCTAACAAAGCCAAAAGGGAGAAGATAAGGAGAATGCAGAACTGTTCATCTTTTCCTTTGTTTTTTTCACGCCAAACTCACACTACAAGAAAGATAGGATACTGTCTTAAGCTTGAAGAAGATAAGTTTAAAACAAATATCTGCAACTCCTCTTTATATAATGAAAAGTGAACCTCCAAAAGCTGATGTCAAGAGAAACTAATATGAAAAGAGTCAAAAAAATTCATAGACTCATTAAAAGAAACTTGAAATGGCAGGGATGTAAACTCTAATATCTTGAAAAAACCCTAGTTCTGAATGCTGGGGAAATGCAAGAGAAGTGGAGTGCAGATCACTGCAGTGTCAGGATTTGATACTTTATATAGGCAACTTCCCATATTGTTAATCCTAGAGACCAAATCCAGGGCTAGATGGTCCCTCCCATCAGGGCACTTCTTATGTTCCTTTAAATATTGAAATTGAAATAATTTCATAAATAAAAGTAAAGTATTCTTATTAATGATGTGACAGCTGAGTAAAATAAAGTTCCTTTACAGCAGTTTTATCTCTTATTAGATTTAAATTTCTGATTGGATCCCAGTGATTTCACAGCAAGGGTCAAAAGGCCATGTGAAAATCATGTAACAGTAAGTATCTTGCAAGGGCATTTGTATGGATTTATTTCACAGTGTTGGCAGTTAATGTTGTTTTATGACATAAAGCGTTATAGAGATCTACCTTAAGATATACTGAATCACAGTCTGAAAGGGCCTATTTTATATCCCTTGAGAATAAGATGTGGATTGCTAGCTCTGACGTAGACATTCACACTGGAGATTTCTGTGTGAAATGAGATGAATCATGACAATTCAGCTTAAGCAGATGCTCATTTAACTGTATAGACTGTCACTCCTTGCTCTGGAAAATATGTTTATTTTATTTTGTTAAAAGAAAATACACAAGCATAGGGGAAAAAATCATATTGTTTCAAGCCAAATTTCCATCAAGACCAGAACTCATCTCCAAAAAAAAAAAAAAACCCATTAGAAGAAAATAAGAGTACAACAATCTCTGTTTCCAGTAGTATGTGTCTTGAATGTCTTGGGAACCTCATGAATCAGAGGCATTATGCTTGTGCTTTTAGCCTCTGCTTATGCTATTAGCCTTGGAAAGTTTTCATCTATGAATTAGACAACAGAAACATGCACTCTTTGCCATCCCTGTACAGTTAATTACACATGATTATAAGAAAGCAGTCTGCATTGTATTCCAGTGTAGTGTTTGCTGCTACAGCTTTCTGGGTCACCTTGAAATGTCTGCCCTGGTCAAAACAGCAGTTATGATCTTTAAAGCAAAGAAAGCATTTATCAGGCTTTAATATAATTTCGCTGATGGTTTCTATTTTTATTTTTTTTCTGTTCTAAGAGGCTTAGTGAAGAAGTTGATAGCATAGAAAATCCAACTTTCTCACTTTTTTCATGTCATGGTTTAACCCCAACCAACAACTAACCTCTATCCAGCTGCTCGCTTGCTCCCCCAGTGGGATGGGGAAGAGAATCCAAAGGGTAAAAGTGATAAAATTAATAGGCTGAGGTAATGACTATTTGTTAGGTAAAACAAAGAAAAACAAAGAATCATTCCCCACTTCCCCTTGGCAGGCAGGTGTTTAGGTATCCCCAGGTCATCAGGGTTTATCATGCATAACAGTGACCTGAGAAGGCAAAACCCATTACTCTGAATGCCCCTCCTTTACTTCTTCTTCCCTGGATCCATATGGTGAGCACAACAGCACATGGTCTGGGATATCCCTTGGGTCAGTTGGGGTCAGCTGTTCAAACTGTGTCCCTCCAGCTTCTTGTGCACACCCCCAGCCCCCTCACTGGAGGGGTGGGCTGAGGAGCAGAAAAGGCCTTGGCTCTGTGTAAGCCCTGCTGAGCAATAGCCAAACCATCCCTGTCTTATCAACACTATTTTCAACACAAATCCAAAACAGCCACATACCCACTACTATGAAGAACATTAACTCTACTCCAGCCCAAAATCAGCGCAATCAAACTTTTATTTTTTGTAGTCAGCACTGATAACTGGAACAAAATTTGAGCATTGAAAAACCTTTGAGCAAGTTACAAGTTTACACGTTCGAGCTGTCTATACTTAATATTTTTCTTGGCAAAGAGGTAAATATCACTCTAATTTATAAAATTATGGTGAACTTGTTTTTGTTAGTTCTTTATACATGTTCTCATGTCAAAAGTAGGTAATATTTATCTAGCAATTATCTTTGATGAATTTTACTAATAAAAAAATTGAAATGAATGAAGCTCTTTTCAAACCCCATGGTTTCACAAATTGATGTGTATATGAACTTGTTCTTTACAAAAGAAATGTGTATTTTTGCCTTTCTTTGGCTGGAGGCCACTCACTCTTACAATTTTAGTGTTTGAGTGGTTGTACAATACAGAATTAGTGTTTGAGTGATGCTTTTTATGGAAACAGCAGCTCACCAACATAAGCAAGGATTTCACAGAGGGTCAGTAGTATTTTATTTTAAAAGAATGCAACACAAAATATTATGAATAGAAACACCCATTTTACTATGTCTAAACATGATCCTTCTGTTTCTGTTCTGCTCCTATTACTTTGAAACTACTTGGTCAGATCATTATCCCCTCTGGCCAGAAAAAGGCTGACTTAAGTAAGTCAACTTTGTGAAGTGCTATGTTCTTTAAAAAGAATTACTGAAACACAAAGAGGTACTAATTCATCACAATGTACATATTTGTTAATCCACATATAAATGGTCATGATATGTCCATAGTCATATTGGAGAAGAAATAAGTGGGGTCCTCAAGACTCTCGTGCCAGATCAGCAAAATTGCCTCCGATTATAGAAAAGGAGAAAAAATTGGCAGGAAAAGGCAGATAGTCAGAATCTGAGTACACTTGAAAATATATAGAATAAAAAACTTCCATTTATAAAAGAAGACTGATGAACTAAGCTGGTGGGGGAATGTGGAAGGAACTATGACCTCTGGATGGTAATTAATTTGTCTTGATCTTGTGATGGTGCAAGAGGCATTCTGACATTAAAACACAGACATTGATATTGATTGAAAGAGAAAAGCGTAGATATTATACGTCATATTGGGTGTTTTCATCCATTACCGTGGAAGGTCTGCTGGAGCATGATCAGAGAAAAACAATGGAACTGGAGAAGAATCTGAAACACAAATCTGGCAAGGATAGGCTGAGGGAGGTGAAACTTTTAGCCTGGAGGAAAGGAGTCTCAGGGGGATTATCTCACTCTCTACAACAGCCTGAAAGGAGGTGATAGCCAGGTGGAGGTTGATCTCTTCTCCCGAGTAACAAGCAAGCACAAGAGAAAACAGCCTCAGGTTTCACAATTGGAGGTTTAGATTGGCAGTTAGGAAAGATCTCTTCACTCAAAGGGTTATCAAGCACTGGAAAAGAGTCTCAGGGAAATGGTGGGGTCACTGTCCATGGAGGTATTTGAAAGTCATGTAGATGTGGCAGTTAGGGCCCTGGTGTAGTGATGCACTTGACAGTACTGGATTGACAGTTGGACTTGATGATCTTAAGGGTCTTTTTCCAACACAAATGATTCTATAATTCCATGATTCTATTTTAGAGACATTCTTTTGTTCCCTAGCCCTTTTTTTAATTATAGCTCAATATTTTGCCTTCTGACTATACCAAAGACTGATACTAGTCTTTCAAATAAATACCTATAGAAATTCCAAGATCTCTTTCCTGCATATTAAAGGCAAATTTAGAGGTCTCAATTATATAGATATTTTTATACAGTACTTTTTTTATCCTGTGTGTTGATAATTTTGCATTTTTCAACAAAAGGTCAAAAAAGCGTGAAAATTTGAAATTTATAAAAGAGCACAATATGTTTTACACAAATCTGGCATCAGTTCATAAAACCTGGAGAATGAAGGAGCAGGCAGTTATTCATAAGGTATAGAACCTGTTAGTGAAAGCTAAAGGCAAAAACTAAAGGTTGTTTAGAATATGCTGTTCAGTATCTACTGAAGAAAAAGAAAAAAACAAATCTATGTCTACTAAATGTTTAACATTGCTAATAAGGTTGTTAGGTTGGAATAATTTGAAAAATACTTTTGTTTTCTATTTGAAGATAGAAAGTAAGGATAAAATGCTACAACACAATGTAACGCTTTCCATTCTGCTTGTGACAAAGGAGGATGTTAAACTTCTATTAGTAATACATATTTGTTACCAGCAAGCTTCGATAATAATTTAATCTCACACGAAGGAACATTTTTAATTATTGCTCTGAAACATAAATAAGCTCCTAATGACATTTTGAACATACTTAGGAGCTAAAGTCCTCATTTTTTTGGAGATAGGTCTTTATGTACTTAAAAAGAACCACTTAAAGAACATCTACCTGCTTTTATCACAACTAAATACTTTATAATTCTAATTAGAAATCTTTTACAACTAATAATTACAGTATTAACTCATCCCTTCTGGTGGCTAAAAATTGAACACCTGCCTTTAATTATGATGACTTGGAAAAGAGAAGCAGCCTGAAGATTACAGGATTGTAGAAACGGAAATGCAGTGTTAAATGAGTACATTTGGTTTAAATAAAACCATCTTATGAGACAAGTGCCCAATTATTTGTATCAGAAAATATTTAATTTTACTTTTTTTTTGCTTTCAGCAAACATTAATTTCAGTGCATGTAATGGGGAAAAGCAATAATCCTGAAAGCAGAGATCTCAGTTATGGGTGACTTAGAAGCTTTCAGAGAATCAAAATTGCTTATCTTCTGATTGAAATGATTTTTGTTTTCACAAATGCTCAACATTAGCCTGTATTAATCTGTGAGCAAGGTATGTTAATAAAAAGCAGACTATAGAATAGAATCTGTTTTTAACAAAACTAAGCAACTGACCAAGCCTAGGCACTGTTGTGTAAAATTGAGTTAAAAGCATGTTCAGCATTTGAGTAATGGAACTGTCATTATAATCTGTCCTACGAAATTTAAATCATACCTGAATTTTTCTACAACATGGCTGAAGAGTCTTATCAGATTGAAATCACTTGCTCCTTTCTATGTGTGTGTTGTGAGCTGGATAGAAGCATTAAAGCAGGCTAAATATGTGTGTTATACTATGCAAATTGTTACTTTTTAATAAGAATATGGAAGAATAAACTTTTAAAAAACTGTATCTCAAATTATGTGTCTTAATAATGGTTATCATAGGCTGGTAGAATTATAGGCCACATCTATAATATTTGTAAGAAGGAACCAAGCCTCAAACTTGGCATTGGCAAAAAAATTGTGTGCATGATAATGCTGTTAATACAGACCCTTTCCCATGCACATAAAACAACAGATTGGAAGGGACCTCCGGAAATTGTCCAGTCCACCTTCTCATTTGAAGAAGTGCCAGTGTATTTGTTTAATCACTTTGCTTGAGGACTCATCTGGTTGAGTTTTGAAAACCAACAAGATTGAAGATTGCTCAGATTTTCTGGGTTCCTGTTTCTATGTTCAGACACTCTTGTGATTTTTTTTCCCTTTCTCCTTATATTTAATCAAAATTATCTTTTATTTAGCTTATTATCACAGTGTTTTTTCCTTTACTGCGCACTTCTGTGAGGAGCCTTGCTCTTTCGTCTCCACATCTCTTTGCTAAGTATCTGAAGGCAAAAGTCTCCACCTCCTAAGCTGTGACTAACATCCAAGTACCCTTCACTTTGGAAATTTTACAACTTAGCTAAAAGACAATCCTTTACTATCGTAAAATTCTAGTAGAACATCTGAATAAAAACAAAAAAAAATATTTGCATTGCTTCTAGGCTAAAATAATCTGAATTTAACTCCAGACTGGATATTTTAGCTTTGGAATAATGTGCAGTAATAAACTGTTGAAATGTATTTTGCAGTATTCAGCTTTGCTACTGTATCAGCTGCCTCCTAATATTGTTGTAACTTTGCTCTCTGTTCAGACGTGGAGTTCTCGCTTTATTGTTCAATGCTTTGATTCTATTACTACGAACCCTCTATTCTCTCCATTTTTGTTTTTTTCTTCTCGATAGTTCGGAACACTGGATCAAAGGTTATAAACTCAATATAAAAATATCTTGCAAGATTTTTATATGCTTCAATAATTTGCTACTATCATGAAAATGAGGAATTAACTACAAAAATAACATTAAGAACAGAAGCAAAGACAAAAGAATATTGGAAACAAGAGTGAAACCACCATAATACACCAGTTGATGCTATTTTATGCTATTGATGCTATAAATCAGCTGATCTACACAGTAAATGTAGAGTATAAAACAGATGTTTTATCCATCACTTCAGATCTCTAGCTCTAGCTGATCAAAACCTGAATTCAGATTTGAATTTTGCTATTGTTTTCTATCTTAAGTACTGATAACAAATCACTGAATGTCAATATCTTTAAGTACAGAAGATCGAAAATGAGGGCAATGAGCACATCTCAGAGACATTTCTAAAAAATAAGTTATATTTTAGTGAATTTCTTTTTTCTTTACCTTAATGTGACTGTGCTGAAGATAGCCTACCTGGCCCTGTGCAGATGTCCCTCAGCACTAGAGAATCCTTGGATGATGAGAAATGATTGAAGAGACATTTTTGATTAGTCATTCCCCATGAGAGGGAGGATGATTACCCTCAAACCCAGGAAATTCCAGCTGTCAGCATGAAGGGATTATTTGCAAAAAGCATATATTAGACAGCTGTTAGAATCAAATTATACTTCTGAGATACATATTTAATATAGTTACAAAATAATTAGTGATTTAGCCTGTTCTCTTTATGCAATTGCATATTTGAGTAATGACCAGGAGAGCTACCACCTGAGCCCAAAGAAATAGACAACAAAAAGCACTCAAAAACTGGTTTGGAAGGAAGTTACAGGAGAACTATTTGTGATATGAGACTCACTCCTCTGAAAAATTAAATTTCCTGTTGCAAATTTCCATGGCTTTGTTTGGTTTGTGCTATACCTTCCTCAGACACATCATTGCCTTTCACAAATGCACTTTTGAGCCATCGGGAAATTGCAGTTAGAAAAATGGAAGGAAATTAAGAAATTAATGCAAAAGTCCTTGACCTGCAGAAAGTGTATTTCAAAACATTGATGTAATGGCAGCAGAGTGGTCATAATGGGAAGTTTCAGTGGAGAGATTCACAAGGAAATGTTAGAAAATTGATAAATATTGAAAATCGCTAGGTATACAATATTTTTCTTCCTTCAAAGCAAAGCCATGGCTCACTATGAAAGAAATTCCAATTATTACATCTAATTACAAAGGAGTGTAAATCACCATGGGGTTTTATTTTTAAATCCAAACTCCAATAAAAAGAATAATTAACATCTACACAGGATATTCTCGTTCAGCCTACCTGTAATATTACATTGACTTCCAGGGTGTTATAGAGCCTGACAGAATTTAATTCTCAATAAGAAGCTTAAAGAGAAGGAACTGAAAATATGAAGGCTAACAATATTTATTTGTGAAACATCCCTTTTATGTATAGCTTCAACCGAAACTTTTCCTCTAATATTTCTTTCCAATAATATTAAGGCTTTCAATCAGCAATGCACTTAGAAGTTATTTTAAAATTTCTTTGCATCTTAGGGATGGATTTTAGCTTGCACTTCTGCATTTTCTGAATTTTAAAAAAAATGTAGGAGTATTTAAAAATGTATAAAGTTGTGAACTGGTCATAGTGCTATGAGGTACCAAGGAGAAAATATTAGGATATATGTCAAATAAAATTTTTAAAAGAAGGAAGGCAGGCTGAATATATAAAAAGAATGTGGAAAAGCAAAACAAAAACCAAAACAACAAAAAAACAAACAACAAAAAAATTGATAATCTTTAAATCACTGTATTAAAGGAAAATATTTTATGCTGTCTTGAAAAGTAATGATCTAATACTAAATATTTTCTTTCCTTAAGTTACAAATGATATATAATTGAATATAATATATAATTAAATGTGATATACATCTTCTGATAGACAACATCTAATTCATACATGTTAAGTTTTATTAAATAGAGTCTCTTAAAATTTGGAATTTACTCTGAAAACTGAGTACCAGTGGAAGATTGAACGGACATAGATCTGTGAGGTTGCAATGAGACCCCTCGTAAAGCTACAGAAGGGTGAATTTTGGACATCGAAACACTGAATATTGAGTCTGTCTAACCAAAATCTTCCTAACCTGATGCAGCTCCATCTCAGACATTAATGATTATAGCTGCTAGCTCCTGTTCACTTACTACTCCAAGAAGAATGTTCTCCACTTCACTTCTAAAATTGTTGGTATTCTCCTAATTTCCATACACCTTCAGGGTCAGAATTTCTGACAGTTAAGTAGTACTCAGAGATGCCTTGGGGCTTCCTGAAAGGCACCAGAAGCTAAACCATATCTAGCTTACTAAAAAATTGTTTTTCCATAATTGCTTATTCTTCCCTTCTCTGTCTAGGATATCATAGATACTTATTGTTTGAATACACAGTGAGCAGGCAGATTCTGAGGTAATGGTTTTAGAGGGAGGTTGCAATGGGCTCTGGGAGCCCAAGTAAAAAGGAGTGGTGCAGTGTGAAATTAGGATTGTAACTGATTAACACAATGGAAAAGTTCATCTCTATAACTCTTCAATGACCTTCAGCTCTGATATGTAAATGTGTGGCAAAGCAGATCAAGGGAGAATTTGTACAACAAAGATGGAAATTCTCTTTCACACAGAACATATAAATTATTCAAGCATTGCTTATATCTGTATTTACCATGCAGTTGTCTCAGCCCTTTGTCCTCAGAGGTTTTGTTTTCTAGTTCTTTGGAAGTCATTACTCTTTCCTTCTGAGGCAGCAAAGAGAAACTGTACCCCTGTGTCCAAAACACCATGTTGATCTCATGCTCTGAACTCTCTGTAAGTTTTCACTGAAATTTAATGATGGTTTTACTTCATTAAATCCCTCTGATTGTAAAGATTTAAAGAAAAAAAAAACCTTTTCTTTCTTCCCTTTCCACTTGTAGCAATAGAAGATCCTTGTTCAGTCAAGAACATAAATATATATACAATTTTACACACCTGAATGCTCATGTTATCGTAATGTACCATACTTTAAAGATGATGTAGAAAACAGTAGGACTCTCCTTGACTTCATTTCCAAAGAATTGGGGTTGCTCCATTCCTGAAAATGTTCAAGGCCAGATTAGATGGGATTTTGAGCTACCTAGTCCAGTGAAAGGTATCCCTGACCATGGCAGGGGTGTTGAAACTAGATGATCTTTAAGGATCTTTAGGGACCATTTAAGGATTCTATGGAATGATTCTATTATTTGATTTATTCTAGCAGATGAGTCAGGCAGAAATCCCCAGAGCAGCTCAGCAAACTTGGCATCCCCTTATGGCTCCCTACTTTCTAAGGAGCCCTGCAACATCTGGATGTGCATTAGATAATGTAAACACCGACTTGAAGGTGATATGAAAAAGCAGTCTCAGGCAAAGTTGTGACATGGAGCCATTTGAATGAATCTATGGACACTCCCAGTAAATTGAAGCCATGTAGCTTCTACTCACAACCATGTTCCTCTATAACAAAATGTTAAGTAGATGGGTGCAAGAAGATAAACTACTAGATTAAAGTGGATACAAACAGTGAAATTTTTGAGTAGAACCAAATCCCAGTTTTGATAAAGTGACCAGAAAAATATTGTCTCTATCACAATCAGGATGTGGTCTGGGCTGAATATATAGAGAGAAATTCTGTCTAAGTAGGCTGTACAGAGCAATACTTATTTTTGAGAACACACGCAGGATCACTCTCAAGGAGAAAAGACAACGCGGAAAGAATCGCGTCTTGTCGATATCACCTGGGGAGTCTTTCTGCTGTACGTTCTGCAACCGGACTTGTCTATCTCACATTGGCCTTTTTAGCCATCAGCGTACTTGTAGCAAGCGTGGGTAGAGCCCTTCTCAAATCTTTGTTCGCGAAGCCTAGCCATGATGAATATTAAAAATACCTTCACTTCTATGGTGATTAAAATATTACATACATATGAGTTCAGTTAAACAGTTACTCCATCTCCTTTACTTTTATCACCAGTGATAGAAAAATAATAACCAGGAAGCAGATACAAAGGTAAAGTCAAGCTGTTAAGAAGCCAAACCAAACAAAATGACAGTGTTTTTGTGGCTGTATTTGTCTCCATATTTTCTACTAATAGATTTTATTATCCATAAAAAACAAAACTTCTAAAGAAAAAAAAATATTGTGAAGATGTTTCCATAAATGCTCATCCACCATACAAAATTTATTCATGCTATTACTTCTTGCCCTGGTGGGTGTGTTTTCACAAACAACTGTGTATTGGTATAATGCTGGAGGAAAGAAGATTTTAAGCTCCCTCAATTTCCCTGAGAGGGAAAAAAACCCAAAAGAAACCGCATAGCTTTCTCTCAAGCTGTTGTGTGTGGTTTAGGAATGGTATTCCACAATTTAGTGTTCCCACTGCAACACTCCAATCCGTGCACTGCTTGCTCACTCTCCCCTCCTCCCCTCCCTCCACCATGTGGCAGGATAGAGAGAAGAACTGGAGGTATAAAAGGCAACGAACAGTGACAGCAACAATACTAATGACAGAAGGTACAAGAAAGAGGTGAAAAATTCACAGGGGAAACCCTTGACAATAGCTGACTGCTTCCTCTGCCATGCTACACAACCTGGAAGAACTCCCTTCCCCATCCCTGGAAAATGATGTGAGGTGGTATAGAATAACCTCTGGGTCTTAGCCATGTCCCATCCCGGCTACTGCAAAAATTAACTCTGCCCTGACCAGAACCATGAGGTGATTTATGTAATAGCTTATAAGTATGCATAAACACACAGAGTGAAATACACTCAAAAACAATGCATAGGGGTAGGTAATAAATAAAGGAAAATAAAAACCTCCCTAGTGACACACCAACCATAAGCACAGGATGGGCAGGCAACGGATTGAGGGCAGTGTGAATCAAACAATCTTGTCCTAAACCCGCTGAGCAGACCTGGGGATAACACCAGTTTGTGGTTTTTTACAAAACAATGAACTAAGTACTACCTCCATTCCTGATGTAAGCTAATCAAAGCTAACAGTAATATTAAAGCAAGCATGAATTTTCTTCACAGTGTCTTGGCTTTTTACAGTATCTTAGTTTTCTACAGAATTTTGCAATTCATTGTGGTGGTTTTAATCTAGACCTTCCCTGGTTACCAGTTTGTAACCAAGGAAGTGTTCACAGTATTCCACACGATTTTTACGTAAATCATGGTATAAATAAGAAGGGAGGAGAGGCCTTCATTCTTCTTCTCTTCCGCCGGAGTTTGGGAACAGTGGGTCCCTGCATTGGTCTCGCTTATCTAAGGCTGAGGCCTGCGGCATCCACTGGCCTGCCACGTGGAAGCTTGGGGAATGCTGGCTGTGTGTGTCTATCCTGTTTCTTTCTAAGGGATGTGGTGAGATTTGCTTAACTAGTTATTTTACTAGTTCTCAGGTTTGATTGTGCATATCTATCAGTGTCCCTTTTTGGTTCCTTTTGTCCCTTTTTTCCCCTTTCCCTATCCCTTCGGGGGGTGTTTGGATTCCCGTTTGCTGTGTACATAGCATCTTAACTGTAATACACATAAAATATATTTTTAGATAACTAGCTTGATTTTCGGGTTCTTCAATTTGCATAGTTTTTTTCCTTTGCCCTGAGGGAAGTAGAAAGTGGGGGAAAAAAGGGGCTGCTACTGGGGGGTTGGGCATTTGGCAGGGAGCCAAGTCCAAACCATCACATTCATTCTATAAGTCCATGAAAGGCTTACTAACTGAAAAGAAGAACATTATCATGAGTATTCCTGTACCCAAAACCCTTTAAAATAAAACAGGTAGGAGGGAAAACCAAAACTAGCTAATTACTGTTGCAAATAGTTTTTGAAGGTAGACTATAATATCTGCCGATAATTCTTGCGTTGCTACTAATTCCATCACTTTAATTCTACTGATACGATCAGTTATTTGTACTTTTACTGGGACATTTAACAAGAAGGAGGTCATCGTTCAAATATTTCCTTTCTTATTAGAGACTGTGGAGACAATCCGGGATTTATGGAGTCTTTAGGGCTTTGAGGCAGCAGTTACTGATAGATGAAATGGTTTGTGTATTGGAAAGGGAAGGGAAACAGAAAAAACAGAGCAATGCATTTCTGCACAGTCTCTTGAGTGGGAAGCATAAATGTCTAGTTATTATTTCTGATTTGCTTTCAACTCTTCAACTCAAGATTAAAGACGCTACAGAAAGATTAAGCCTCAGAATTGTCTGTCTCAAATGGTTATAGATGTAAATGTATTTCATTAAAGGAGAAATGTGTTTAAATAGGGAAAGTAATCAAGTGAAGTTTCAGCTTATAGACATCAATGGAAGCTTTTTCACTGCTTTCAGCGGAGCCAGCTTTTCACCGAGAGATTTCATTTAAAAATCAAGTCAAAACCACTTCCTTTTTCCTCACATCTATATTTCAGATAAAAAAAAAAAAAAAAAAAAAAAAAAAAAAAAAAAAAAAAAAAAAAAAGAGAGTGAGAAGAAAAAAAAGGGTTCACTGAAGCTCACCGAACAAAGAAATGTTAAAATTCCAAATTAATCTTGTTGAACTGTTTAGCTGTGCCTGTGAAACAGAAAAATGGCTTTGGAAATTTATCTTCATGTGAGCACTGCTGTTAGATGCATCCCCTAGATGGCACTGCTACAAATGATCTCGAGAGCCAAAAAAACACACATAGTTCTCCCTAGGAAAAATACTATTTATCAGTTGCGGTGAAGTTTACACCAACATGTACCTTGATCTTTACCTAAAAGTCTGTCCCTGCTGTGGTGGGCTTTTTTAATAGTGTGTAACTAGTCTGCAAAATCATATGCATGAAAATAAATTTTTTAAAATAATGTCAAACTTCACATCCCAAATGTGAAAATATCTGCACCACCTTATGAAACTCATTTAGTATTACAGGATGCTTGTGAAGCATAATTGGCTAAAATCTCTCAGTGTGTATGTTCCACGGATAGGATTGATCTCATATAAATTGCAGCATGGGATTCAAGTCTGTACCTTGGAGTTTATATCTGTAAACTGTAAGCACTTGTCTTTCAGCTACTGCTCCAATTGGATACAAATTTCCTGTATTACATCTAAGACCTCCATGAGGATATCTCAGATATATCAGGATATCTCAAATGGTAATTTAAAATGAACAACAAGGAGAATAACCAAAAACATTCTAGACAGACTGGAAATTAATTGCATAAGATAGCAAAAAATATGCTCATGACTTTCCTAAAAACAAAGTACTTCCTATTTCATAGAAACACATTGTATGTCATCAGGCATTGTGTGTACAATGCCATCAGCTTTGATTATCTCTCTAATTTTTTCCCACCTCCTGACCTATAAAGACCAAGCTTGAGAGACAAACTGACAATAAAACCTAGACATTAAATTTGCTTGCAACTATATGGAGGGGGAATAGCATGCCAAGAGATCAAACTGTAATTATGTTCCTTGAAGAGAAGTTTAGCATAGGACACTGCCATTGTCACAGAAATTTAAAGAGAGATTTTCATTGCAGAGGGTAACACCTTTTCCACAGCTGGCTGTTAGAATAGATGGATTAGGCAATAAATAAAGTGTAAAGGAAGAGGTGTGTTAGCATTTACCAGCAATAATTGTCCCCTGCTGGAAGTGCAATTTGGAAAGAGTGCTCAGTTGAATTCCTCAATGGGAGATGATATATCTTCTTGTGACTACTGCACAAAATAGCTAATGTTGTCTTTGGACACCATAAATTTGTGTCAGAAAAAGCCACTCAAGGGAAGCCCAATTGATAAATTATTCACTGCATACAGTGAGTGCAAAACAATAGAAAATATTCTCCATTCTCAGTTGCAGCAGTTTTATAGTAATTTTGCCTGGGTATACTTACACAACGTTTAGGAGAAAAAAGGTCCACTGAATTTATGGCAATATAAGAACCCTTCAAGATCCACAAGACCTTTGTTTTATACCACTGTATCAGAACACCAGAAGCTGTAAGTCATAGTTGTCATCAGTATCTTAGAGTCCCTGACAGGTTTCTCTGTTCTTCCTCCAGTGACATTTTGACATTTTGGAATTTTTGTTCTGATCTGTGAGAATGTGGGTGAATGAGTAGCTCATATGTAAGTCATGAGACAAGACTGAATAGCAAGAGCAAAGGCCAACAGTGATATCAGAGATAAGCCCCCTCTCACTAATCTATAAATGCATAAAGGAGCCAGAGGATGAGTAGGTAACATACTATTAAAAAAAATACAAGTATGTATCAATTGCGTCTGCATATCTACCTAGATAAAACCATTTCTTATATAATTGAGAGATAAAAAAGAAAACAAACCAAAACAGTTAACATTAAAAAACACAGATTTTTTTTAAATGGTAATCATACTAAGAGGAACAGTATCAAGAGAAAAAATGGTTTGGGAAGTAAACTGAAAGGTCTGAACACCTCATACCTAACAATAAATACAGGCAGCATCAAGTACCAATTAAAACAAAAATTCTAATAAGTAATCACAAACATCATATTTTTAGTCTGAGCTAAAAGAAAACTAATAGACATAAAGTCCATGCCTAGCAATAAGAATCCATTACAGAAAAATACATTATAAAATATTTAAAGTATCTGTAAAATTCCATTACTTTTTTTGTACATTCTGATGTAATTTCCATGCTTTTCACATTTTTATCTTTACTTGTTCTTTAATTTGTCACAAAAAACCTGCTACCTCATGCAGAATGGAAGAGGAGGACAGGAGGCTATAAGTAAAAGTGACAGGGGCATGCAAAAACTCAAAACAGACTTCAAACAGCACCCAGACAAAGGTTTCTAAAGCATTTTCTAAAGGCTAACCTGTCTCTACTCCCTCCTCCCACAATGACTATAATATGATTTAAAGGCAGGTCACCCTGTTTAAGCAAAGAGCAGCACATCCCAAATATTTCTTTGCAGCATGACGGTTAGCACAGATCAGACATATTTTCCATGTATCATAGAATCACAGAAAGGTTTAGGTTGGAAGGGACCCTAAAGATTATCAAGTTCCAAATCTCCTGTCTTAGGACACTTTCCAGCAGATCAGATTGCTCAGAGCCCCATCCAGCCTGGCCTTGAACACTTCCAGGGATGGAGCAGCCACGACACGTATCACAGGATTCTGACTTCAGTGGGGCTGTTGCTGACAACAGCTGCTCAGCTTCTGGCCAGCAGCTTCCAGTTGCTTGATTTTATGGTAATTTCTGAATCAGAAGTGTACACAGATAGTCCCAGACTATTCCTTTATGTTCCCTTTAATTTCAGTAGATCTTTTAGTCAATCTAAATAGGGTTTGTGGAAAAACATGTATTCAGTACTGAATGTTGCTATCCTGCAGATTTCCATAGGAACAAAATGCGGTTATCTCCCTAGGTAGTCATTTGATAAAGTTACGAAGCAATACACCCTAGAAATATCTTTTTTCTGTCATATTTATAGCAATTATGTCAAATAGTGAATTTAAATAATTTGAGCTGATTACTTCTGGTTTGTGAAAACACACAGTTTGACGTATTCACAAGTTTCAATTACTGTATGTGGAATGTAATTATGCAGAGTACAAAGCTCCAGGGGAAGCTGTGTTTGCTAAATACACCTTGTCTGAAATGCAATAATCTTCACTCCTTTTTTTTCCCCCTCAGAATTTAAAAATATCATAAATCTTGTTAGTGGCTGATCATTTGTAAGATCCCGCTTTTAAAAGCTGTGTAGACTGAGTACAAAGTGAAAAAAAATCATTACAAACTCAGCAACCGATGTACTATGTAATCATATAAATGGAATAACTCTGTAATTTTCTTTCACTTTTTTCTGACCACTGTTTAAGACCCCCGAGTACTGTTTTAACTGAGTAAAAACTTAGAGTACAATGTCATTTGTTTCAAAAAAGTCTTTGTAACAAGAAACCTGATAATGGTAATTTATAAGTTGATTCATTATAGGGCTTTTAGGAGTAATTTTTTTTTAAATTATGATACCACTTCTAGTGGGTAACAGTTCCTTATGACAAAAAAGATGAACGATCATTTAATCAGCAAGTCCTATCACCTGTGATTGCAGGAAATATACAGCAAATATACAACATATATCCTTCCAAATACCACAGTGTGCTCCAGAAAAGGAGCAGGAGGGCTGAGGGGTGTGGAAGGTGTCCATGGCTGGAAGTCAGGATTTTTACATGGTACTGATCCCAGTGTTCATAACAGTTTTCTCTTTGGTCCTTGTGAGACATTTCTTGTTAGCCCCAGCACCATAAACACTGGCATCAGTGGCTGTATTTCTGTGAGCTCTGCAGCTTCATCCACAGAACTTCCCGTACGGAAATGCCGATAAAAATTTATATTATACTTTTAAATACACAAAGTTTCAGAGCTGTTAAATTTGATCATCTCTAAAGCATCTGTGTGTTTCATTTGAATCTCACAAAAGCAGACCAACATTAAAATCCATTTTATTTGGGTTGCTGTGATAACCCCAAATAACTTTAAATTCCTTCTGTTCAAATTTACTCACATTCACGGCTTTGGAAGCTCCTCATCCTTCTGATGCCTTTATGTTGCTTTCCAGTGAAGCTGTTTTTATATTTAGCAAGGGATGCAGATCTGTTTATTTTATAATTTCTGACAAACTCTGCACCAGACATGAAGACAATTGTGATTTTTCTTTCTCCTAAACAACTACTTCCTTTCTATTGTATCATTTATCAAAATAGTTCTAACTAATATCATTAAAATTTCAAATTTCTTTCCTCCTAAAGAGTTGAAAAGTATGCTTTTGACAGGTTTGACAGTGGTTTGATGTGAACTTCTGCTTTAAAGGACCAGTAAAAGCCTTTTTTAGTATCTGGGTAAATATTACTTTCAATCCCACAATAACACAATTTATTTCCAATTAACTGGAACTGTACAGGATAAGCAGTGAGGAAAAGATTCCTTTTTGAAATAAATTATGTAACCCCAGTGTGTAGTCAATCACAATTTGCTTTGACAGAGTCAGCACCTTACTATTGACCTTGACGACTAAACATTTTATTGCTGTATCCTTAGCTAATATACATTCCTAAAAAGTGATCAGGGTGACATGTCATTTCCTAATGTGACCACAGTACTCCAATATAATTCTGAAAGGAGGTTGATCTCATGTTCTGCTCACATTGTGTAACATTTTGAAAAAGATCATCAAAGAACAATATTGAAAATGAAAAAATGAAATATATAGTAATATCATCTAGTTTCCAGAGCCTTTGAATTAATGAAGAATATGACTAGAAATAATGTCTTCCTTATTGACCATTTTTTACGTAATGACTTAGATTAATGTAATTTCTTTTTACCTATTTGCATGAATTTCTAGAAAGCTGGAGTTTATATAAATGAGAATGTATTCTTTTCCTGAAGATATCAGCAAGTTTTACATAAAAATATTAGTGTATTTACTTGTTCAGAAATCTAAAATTGCCTATATGAATAGACGAGGAACTGGTGCTACTTTCATTTATGCAGTGTATTAGAACAAATAATATAATTAGTGCAAATAATGACCTCTCTACATGATCTTTACACTCTCACGTGGTAGTATTTTTCCACTGATTTCAATTTCTGACCAATTAGTTAAAAGTTTAGCAATTAATATAAAAGATGAGTGCTTCTGTGTTTCTAAGAAAACAAATAAAACCAAACTGATATATGAGAATTACTAATAGAGAAAATAATTTGTGATTGTCATACTGGCCACAAATACGTGTATGACCCAAACACAGTATATGTGTTGATACTGGCAATAGCCAAAGAATAATTAACAAAACCAAACATGGATATGTATGAAGAAATGAGTGGTACAGGAAGACCAAAGTAGGTTTTCTGCCATGGGGATCTTTGGTGAGACTGGAATAATTCAGGACAAGAGCAAATGAAAGTGTCAGTGCATTAGGGAGTGCTAGGGCGTCATTGCCTGGGAAAAGATGAGAGATGCAAGTAATTTCCTGCATCCGTTGGAGCCTTCTTGAAGTCTTCTGGACCAAAGACTACATCTCGACTAATTTTTTCCTCCAAATATTGTTAGATCTGTATTGCAGAATTGGTTTTATCATATTCTCCAAACCAGCACAAATACCAGAAGTGTCCAAAAAAAACTCCAAGATTCTTTGCCTTGGGAATATCTCAGATTCTCTGCCAAATAGAGAAGCATTTTCTATAATCCCAGTAACAACACTCCTCAGACAGTGAAATATAGATATAGAAGCATTTTCGTCACTGACTTCCAATAGTTATAGACCTATATACTGTACATTTCTAAATTAAAAACAACCCAGATCAGGGTAATTCAGTCTATCTCTTATTCTTTACTCTTGTGTTAGAAAAAAACACAGTTTTTTTTTTTCAGGACAGTGTTTCTGACTGCCCTGAAATACTGATTCATTTGCCTGTATGGTTAAGTAAAAAATTCTTAAATATATAGTCTATGCTGTCAGGATTCTCCTTTTCCTTTTGTACAAGCTCCTTGTCTTTCTGAGTGTGGACACAGACCTTAATTCTAATAATTTGCCCTCCTCTCAAGTCTTGAGACCCTTAATAGCAGCTAGATAGCCTGAATCTTCTGTAATTATTATTACATCTTGTGGTAGTTGGTGTAGAACAACAACATCAGGTATAACACTATAAGAAGGTAACTTCTTGGCTTTTACTAAAGGTTCTAATGAATTAATTTAGAAACAATATCAAATACTAAGCCAACTGAACCTTTTAATTAACAACAAATGCATGTTATAATTAATAAATTACCTTAAAGGCATGAATCGTTTAATGACTTGAAGGTTAGAGATCAGTATACACAAAAAATTGATGTAGTCATGGAAAACATGTGAAAGGTTTAATAAGAGGTAATTTTTTTTCACATACATGGAATAAATTAATATTTAACCCCCTTGAGAGAGAAAAGAAATTCTGCCACAGGATAAGAGGGTTTTTTATGTATAATGAATTGATAAACCCTGTCTGCCTTATTGGGTCATTGGACTAGAGACTGGCTTTCAAGAGACTTCTGTTCACCAAAGGAAAGGTCTGAAGGTACTGGAAATCTAGAACATATTTTGTGAATACAATGGTTATTAAAATGTCTATTAAAATTATATTATATGTTAAAATTATTAATTAATAAAATATTAAAATAAGGTCATGTATTGCACCAATCAGTAGATGTACTACAATTCAAGAATAACAGTTCTTTCATTTTAGAATCCTGCTCTGCTTGAATTCAAGCCAAAACCTACTGAAGCCACTAGAAGCTTTGAATTTGCATCATGAAATTTGTAACATGCCCATGAATCATCCTCTTAGGTCTGAAATAATTTAATCTAATTTAAGGCAGTTGAGATGCCCATACTTAGAGCCAAGTTACAAACTGCTGCAGAGAATGATTTCTTTAAATTATTCTTTATGGTAGACACATGACATTTCTAAATAATCCTAATAACAGATGTGAATCCACCATAGAGATATTGATATATATATGATATACTAAACTACCTAGATGTTTTCATTGTTTTCACATATCAGTTCAAAGGGAGATGTTATTCAATTAATAGAGAATAATACAGTGTAATTACAGGCTATCAAAGAAAGAACAAAGTTAAGCACTTAAAAGAAGAAAGGGATAATTTTTGGTTATTTACTTAAAGTAGGAATATTTAACATGATACAACACCAAACATCAACAAAACAGGAGAACATTTCAAATGAAGAATTGAAAGGGGTTTTCAAAATCTAGTTGCCTTAGTTCAAAGGCCAAATTTTTCTGCTAAGTCTAGGGTAGAAAAGCTGAGGTTCTTCACAGAAGGACAACCTAAAATGTTTACAGCAAGAGCATAGCTTCCTTGCTTGATCAACAAGGAAATTGTCTCATCTAGTGTTTTTCTGTACTCACCTTTACCGGTCTCTGTAACAAGTTGAAATCACACATCAAACTTAGTAAAATCACCCCATTTTTTAGCTATTGAAACTCTAAAAGTAGAAACAAAATCAAAAAAGCAGTTTGAATTTAGACCAGATCTCAAAGTTAGGCACTTGAGGCTGCGCACACACTGAAGGTGCAGCAGAACAGAAACAGATGATGTTTCAACAACACAGGAACCAGAGACAGCTGAGAGGTTCTCTTTAAATGCTCATCCTGATATGAAATAAAATTGAGATTTTAAGTACTGTAGATTAATCAGAAACTCTATATTCACCCTGCACAAACTTTGAATCATCTAACAAAAGTCTCTCCAAGTGAAGCTGAGTAGTTTTCAAGGTCAGGTAAGGATTTTTTAAATTTATTTATTTTTATTAATAAGTAACATTTGAATTTGAAAGTTTTTGGTTTGTCACCAAAAAATGATTATGCTTGATAACCAAAGTCGAAATCCAACTCTGAAATGGAAATTAATAAACAGGGAGAAAAAGAGTTCGGAAGCCCTTCCATTCCATTTTAGATCACTTCAGAATTGTGTTCAGTATATTATTTCTAGGGTTAGGGTTTAAAGAGCTGCTTTCAATAGTTCTGATTTTGGATGCTTGCTGGTATATACCATTGCAAATGACCTCTTCCTTCATCCTTTTAGGCAGAACTTTAACATGGGTTTCAGCATCACAAATTGGCACCAGACCAAGAGTTTTCCTCTTGTCCTGTGGTTAATCTCCCACGTAGTCCCAGAGCCCAGTAAGGGGTTTTGTTTAATCTGAGTGAAAGTACCAACCACTAAAAGGCAGTGAGCAACAATTTTTGTTATGTTATCTCAAACCTGGAAGACATACTCTTTTAGGGCAAGAGGAAACAGCCTAAAGTTGCACCAGGAAAGGTTTAGATTAGATACTAGCAAAAATTTCATCACAGCAAGAATGTTCAAGCACTGTATCAGCCTGCCCAGGGTGGTGGTAGAATCACTGTCCCTGGAAGTGTTCAAAAAATACGTTAAGTGTGGCACTCTCGGGAAACATGAAGGCTTTTTTCAACTTTAATGATTCTAGGATTCTACAGTATCTTGTTTAAAGACCATGATAGCAGAGGGTCAGCATGTCTCAGCAGCCTCAGAGTAGAGGGACCTGTCCTTATTTGGACTATTCTATGAATAATATTTTTTCCACACGTGAGGAGTTAGAAGCTAAACCCTGAATATAGACAAGCTTGGTTGAACCATCCTTCTTCTATGAATTAGAACATCTTCTAAACTATGCTAATTTATGCCAGCCTACATATAGATTATCTGCCTGATATAGGTTTAGTCTTTTGATGGGGAATAGTTTTCGATTTGAAAACTTTGGTGAAATTCAGATCTCATCCTACGCTTTAAAATAAACTATTTCTAAATTTTTCAACATAGAAATGAACATCCACACTTTGCACTGGGATGGTATGTTTCTCTTTAGGATGATCTCTGGCCTAAGATTTCTCAAAAATTTTACATCTGGTTCCCAAATGAGCTCAGCTAATAATCAGTGACTTACAAGAAAGAATCAAGAAACATATCTTTTCAGTCTGCCTGCAAGGTCAAAAAATTCCAACAGGATTTAATATATGTACACAACTTGTTGTACTGAAGTACTGCTCCTTCTTTTTTTGCCTTTTTTTTTTTCCGCAATGCTAACAGTTTAATGAGAATATCTATTAAACATGACTGTATATTTAAAATTTCCATCTCTAAATGCAGCTGCAGCATCAAAGCAGTGTTATAATTTAGCAGTGATGAGGGAAGCAGTAGCCGTCAGAAGGGAATGACAGAAAGGAGGCAGCTGCTTTCATATCATTTTAGTGTCCATTTCTTTAATGAGCCTGAGGAGACAATTCCCTGCTGACTATTCATTAATTAATGGAATTTATGAGAGGAGAAGAGCTATCAGCACGCAAACAAGTGGAGAACAGGTGATGACAGTCTATTTGCAGGGAATGAGCATATTGAGGGAGGAAAGCTTTTGAATAAAGTAAATGATCTGAAAGAGATATGTAACAAAATGCTAAGTTCCCTGTTCTTCAGCTGGGCAGCAATGAAGTGTGCCTTACAGCCTAATGGAGATATATTATTAAGCTAAACTTCTGAAATATCCATGGTCAGATCAGGGAGAAAGGAAGAAGCAGCCCAGAGGACTCAACAGCTGACTCTTGTTTTGTGTGAGTGCCACCATTATGACTTGACTGCATTAATAAACAGTTGGATAGATCCTGCTAGGAAACAGTCTCTTTTCATACTTCTGTTTCTGTGTAATCTCAGCATGCTGCCCTGTGTTTGGGAAGGATGCCTTGAGTGAGTTTTGCAAGGCAAACAAGACTCTTTCCCAGCTATGAAGATCTCTGGGTGCAGAGCAGATTGTGCCAAAATCAACCTAAGGGGATTAATAAAGAGAAGACAATATCACAGTGCTAGGCATCAAGCCACCCTTCTGGCAGGCTGGAGACTCTTTGCACCACAGGGAAGCTGAAATTGCACAATTGGTTGTAGCCTCATGGTTACCAGTTCACAAAGGGATTCTTTGAACCTCTTTGCACAACTTGAATTCTTGTAATATTAAACACCCTCAAGCATGATTCCAATTCATTCTCTTTGATCAGAAAGTGAAGACTAGTTCGATTTAGACACATTTGTACTAAAGAAGTCTCCTGATAATGCTGTTTCTGTCCATTTTCTGCCAGGGGGATCTTGTGTAGGATGTGTGAGGAACATAGTGGAGTTCAGTTCTGCAAGTATTAGCCCCTTAAAGACTTGATGTTAGCAGCATATGTCAGATCAGCCACGAGCTTGCTGTAAACAGTACAGGCTGAGGCAACAGATACTGGACATGCGAGATAGACTCCAGCCTCAGAAGCTCCAAACGATATCACATAATGTTTTGGGGATTTACTTTTTAAAGGTCATAGTGACAATCACACTCACACCATACTCTTAGAAGTCTGTTCCACAGTATCTTGAATCTCCTGAATATGCAGTAGTAACACACAAGGATTTAATTTTTGACACTATATGCTACACACAAACTGCTCCACATATGTTCGCTGAGTGGGTAGCTGTAGCACATGTTTTTCTACTAAGGTTTCTAAATGTCAGGGATGTTATACATTTTTCTCAATAGCTCTTCTATCGGGTGGATGATGAAGAGGTAAACAAACAACAAAAAGAGTCGAGCGATTTTATCCAAGGGTCATACGTGATAACTTAATTCAAAACATATCTGGAATACATCATAAAACAAAAAAAGTATGGCAACTAATATGAGAAAATATGTAATACAGGAAGACACTCCTCTCTTTATACTATATAACTTTATCAAATTTGCAATATCATAGGGCTGGGAGGAGGAAGGGGGATTTCAATAGCATTGTGAACACTTGGGTAAATAGGGGTAAATAAATAAAATAAAATAAATAAATAAAATCCATCATAAGTATATTTAGAGACAGTGTTAAAATTTGTCTATTAAATATTCTTAGTTTTGCTAAGTATATATGCAAGTATAGCTCGCATCTCTCTGCATTTTTTTCTAAAAACTGTAACTGCAGGAATTATATGAAAACCTCATTTTTATTATAACATGGGTTATAATAATAATAAAAAAAACAAATTAAACTAAACCAACTCCAAACAACCAACCAATCAACTAAAAAAACCCCAAAAAACCTAAATCAAACAAAAAATTATCACCAAACAAAATCAGAAGAATGAAACTTGAAATATGTATTTTAATGGATTACCTTAATTTTATAAACAAGACTTGAGTTTCTGTTTGATTTCTTTTGTATTATAAGTTTAATCTGCTCAATCCATCTTTCTGACTTGCTGAGGTACTAGCCTTTATCAGGAAAGGACTGGAGGTACACATCATCTTTCTGCCTGTACAAAATTATTCATTGGCTCCAATCTATTTAAGAGTTCAAAATAATTTCAGTAAAACATGAAATAACAGAAAATAATAATACGAGTAATTAACAAGTAAGGAAATTATAGTAACCTTCTCAGTTAACTTGTGCAGGACTTTGTGATAGAGACTGGACGCCTATGTTGTTTCACTGCAAAATATTTCATCCACTTCTAATAATACACAGCTTTCTTGGCCCAACTATTTCATTCATGGGGATGAACTGTAAATCTCCTTGAGATATTGCTAATTACAAAAAGTTATTCAGATTTTAACTTGGATTTTTGCACTTTGATGAGAAAGATTGAAAATGTTGACCATTTATCTTCTTTCATGGTTAGAAATATGTGTCTAATGCCATTTTTAATCCAGCCACTAGTGAAAATATCACTCATGGTAATACATATATCTTTTAAATTTGTTGACATGAGTACTATAACAATGGTGTTTGTCAGAAAAGACAGGTGCACTGCCCAAGGCAGCATAGACCACATCTTGGGGCCAGACTGCCCAACCATTAAAAAGATTTCCCTATACCTGAGATGTAAAAACTAGCAGAAGTTTAAAATTATGATTTCCAAAAGAAGCTGTGACAAATCCAAGTCAAATAGATTCTAACACTCCAGTTATAACCAAAACCATATAATGGCTAATAGATAAGAGGGGATAGGTGTTATTTTTCAGGAGAGAAAAAAAAAATTATTACTTTCTACTTTTTGCCCTTTTTCTTAGCATTAAATCACCAGTTGAGCAGCTTTTTCACACATGCATGCTCTGACTGTGCTGACTATCAACAAACTGACTCTGAGATTAGCTCAGCTGGTTGGAGTATGGTGCTAAAAACATCCAGGTTGCAGGTTTGATTCACATATGGACCATTCACTTAAGATCTGGACTTGATGATCCTTGTGGGTCCCTTCCAACTCAGAATGTTCTGTGACAAGAATTTGGTCATGACAGTAGGAACAGAACAGCTACTGAAATACAAATAGGTAGTGGATATCAAAACCCTGCCCTTCACTCTCTTATATTTGATGAGTACACAGGGCACAGACACTCTGATGCTTATGCACATAATGGTGACTTAAACCCGCAAAACTAGATCTCCCAGTTGTACCATATTAAAGCATAAAATTAATATCTTTATCCACTCCTTTCATTTGACAACACTTTTTTCCTCTGACACAACCTACCTCTCATGAATTCTTAATTGATTTTAAACTTGGTTGTACATCAATGTAGATGACAGATGGTTTTAAATTATATATAGTCCATGTCTTTTATTCCTACCTTAATAAAGCCAGTAAGATGTCTGAAAAAATCCTCTGAAAATGTAGCCAACTTCCTAAGGAAAAAAAAAAAAAAAAAAGGAATTTATATATAATATGTATATATATACAAATAAACACTGTGTTTGTGCAATATATGAAGATAAGAAGTCTGAAGAGAACTTCATATGCCAGTAACAAACACATCCTCCTCCTCAGTGTTTGGTTACCGCCAACTGTAGATGAACATTTAAACTTTTATTACATAAATAAATAAATAAATAAATATGTATTATATTATTTGCTGCTAATATTAAATTTTTTTGTCCCAGGTCTTATCAGCATATGAAGCTTGCCTAGATATTGCATAAAAAATTATAGAGGAAACTAATAATGATTGAAATGCATTCTGATCTTATCTTTTACGATATTACTAATAGAACAACTAGTTTCAAAACAATAGCTGAACATTCTCTCCAGATTGCTGGAAGATATTATTTTAGTTACACAGTTTTTTTTCATCATTCCTAAGGGTTATCATTATCTGCTTTTCATATTTGTTTGAGACCTGAGACTAATGAAACTAAAAATTACAGATTTTAATATAAGTTAAAAGTATTTAAAAAAATTATATTATCTTACTGTTCTTCATGAAATTTGAGACAATTGGTTAAAAATAAAGGTATATAACTCCAAAAGTGTTATTACTACTCAAGTTTTAGTCATAATATAAGAGTAAGGGGGAATTGAATAGATTTGAAGGCAATAAAATGTAAAGCATGTTAAAAACCACTTATTTCTTCATAAGTTTCTTATTGATCTTCTAAAACTCATTGCTACAAGATATTTCTGAAAGCATAAGTGGACATGAAAGCAGTTAGGAAAGAGGCCTCATGTCTGAATTCACAGAAAAGTAAAAGTTAGGATGCTTTAAAAAGCTGTGAACCCTGAAAAGTTCCTTCAGTTCTAATCAGAGAACTTCTCACTCAAATACCCTTCCCTTTGTGTTTCTATGATGAAATGACCAAATGAGGTAGCATAAGGACAGGTTCAGGCATTTGTTTTCAATGCCTCAGATATGCATCACTAATTCTTCTAGAAAGAGTGAAAAAGCCTAAAAGTAAGAAGATGAATTATCGCTAATTTACCTTGTTTTCTTTTGCGGGTGTGTTCTAAAAGACTGGGACCGTGAGTGCAGTCTGTACTTCAAAACAGCTGTTCTTCCTACACTGGTTATTACAGAATAAACACTTAAGTTACAGTACCCATTTTAAGGTCCTTTTAGAATATATTTTTTCCTAATAACTAACAGCAAATACAAAGGTCAGTCTTGAGCTTCTCCTCAAGCTGCCTGTGGAGATAAATCTCTTTGTTTAAGATCCAAGTTCCTACTTCCCCTTTCACACCTCATTTTGCTTTACTTTTATTGCATAATTCAGAAATACCCCATCCCACCAGAGTCGGAGATGCCCAGTGAAAAGGTTTCATAGAATCATAGAATATGCTGAGTTGGAAGGGACCCATCAGGAACACTGAGTCCAACTCCTGGACCTACAGAGAATCACACCTACTCCAAGAATCACACCATGTGCCTGAGAGTGTTGTCCAAATGCTTCTGGACTCTGTCAGGCTTGGTGTTGTAAGCACTTCCCTGGGGAGCCTGTCCCAGTGCTCAACCACCCCCTGGGTGAAGATTTTTTTCCTGATGTCGAATCTAAAACTTCCACAACTCACTTCATGCCTTTTCCTTGAGTCCTGTCACTGGTCACGAGAGTGAAGAAATTGGTGCTTGTCTCTTTACTTCCCTCATAAGGATGTTGAAGATCACACTGAGGTCTCCTCTCAGTCTCCTCTTTCGTGACATCCTTCCTACTCAAGCTTGTAATGCCTGCTGCTCCCATAAGGGTTGTTTCCAAGTGTATTAAGCACTTACAGGGAACTTGAGTAAAGAGGATGCTAGTGCTACAGCTGGAACCCATTAAATATCTTGAGGAAGAAAGTTGTGGGGAAAGTACAGGCATTAGTTTTCTGAAGGCTGGTAGTGTGACATTCTCCAGGAAAGTTTCTCCAGTTATGTTAAATGCAGGAGGAAGCCAGACCAGAACTGAGGTATTTGAAACAGATGTGGATGGGAATAAAGCTCTAATTAATTTCTCTAGGGAATAAAGATGGAATTGACCATGTTTTGTCTGTATCATCTAAGCTGGTTGCAATTTTGTTTTGTTTTCCAGTTTCTGTATTTTTCCATGTTCTAAAAAAATAGGCTGTCAAACAAGGAAGGAAAAAATACACTTTTTCTACATTCCTTTTCAAATTCCTGTTATTAGAATTGTAAATCCTGGAAGTCCATTCACTCAGAAGGAAGGATCAGCAGGTGTTTTATGTATCAAATCTGCAAAGCTTTTGTTTGATTTTCAACAGAAAAAAAAAGTAATTTAGTGTAGAGCACAAAGTTAACCAGTAAGAGATGAAAAATAGCCCAATCAATCCTCCAACACTGCAATTCTGTATTCAGTGGCTGAATAATCAAATCCTTCAAACTTTACTCTAGAATTTACTCTGCAACTTATATTAGTTTGCAAACTCTAGGTTACTGTCCTCTTCCATTTCCTTAAGTTTATGTTAACATGGTTATAAAATTATGACTATGTCAAAATAAAATCTTAAGTCACATGGATCATGTGAATGCAGTTTATGAGTCATATTTGTGGGGCAGCATACTTAGACCAGTTTTCTTGTTGATTGTGTGAAACAGGTCAGTCCCATTTAGAAAATTTGATATCTGTAATCTCCACTTCCTCATACATGTCTATACATGTTTCTATATGTTTTAACCAATTTATATTCATATCCAGTAATCTCAATGTTCCTGTTCACTGTAGCTTTAAATTCATGTGCATTTATTGAGTTCAGTTCCATTTACTGACAGTTCACCTTGGTGTTACTGGGAAGAGAATCATACTCCCAGTTTTTATGACTTGGTGTCTTTTCAAACAGATGTGAAACTAAATACTGCTGTGAGCAATTTGACATAATTTATGCCAGATATTATATTTTTTCTTTATTTTCCATCTATTACAAATGTACGTGACTTATTGGAGATGTTGGTTATTGTGGAGGAAAAAAAAACCCTCATAAATTCCAATGAGTAACAAACTATTTTAAGCATCTGTATATTTGAGTACCTCATAAATATACCTGATTTCAGCCCTGGATTTACTATATTTTTAATTTTCCAACAGATTGGCCACAGTTTCAAGGGTTTTATCTGAAGCCGTCTGGTCTATTTAAAGGGCACAGTGTACTTAACTATTCAGAAGGTTCTTGATTCCATGAATGCACTTTGCTAGTAATGGGATAGTCATTTTCCAGGCCAGTAGAAAGCTATTACTCACTGGAACACAAACAGATTGTGAGAGGGAACGCTCATGCTGATGGCTGGCAGCCTGACAAAGGGAAGTGGGAAATATGGCCCTTTCCTAAATTAAGTTGCATTGACTCTATCTGTTCCAAACGTTTGACTCCTTTCTTCTCATGATACTTATGACAATAATAGGATAACAGATTTATGTCATGAAGGCACTGACCTTTGTCAGAAGGAACATTTTGACAGGAGAAGATGTGATATGCTGCTGCGCTCTATAATTTTGACAATGACTGACAGTATGGCTGTATATCGACATGGCAAAGCTTATGCTTATCTTTTTATATTGTCATCCTTGGATTAACTCCTGGGTTTTTTTATCATCTTTGATCACTTAAAACTTTTCTAATGAAATTCCTAGAAAGAGGCAATTCTCACTTTTGTGAAGCCTTTATTCACCCCTTACCCCTAAAAGTGACTTGTGTTTTAGGGAAAGATGGATTATGGGTGAAGTAATAGGTAAACCTATTAAACACTGATGTTGTTTCTGTTTTTTCACTCTATGGTGAGATTACTCTCACATTAGTTTATATTTCCTGCTTTGTTGTTGAAAGTTTTATATTAATGATGGGCATTTGATTCTGCTCATTTTTCCGTGGAAGGATCAGATTTGATGAAATGTGAGTAAATTTTTACTTTGAAAAAAGAGGTGTTATGGCATGGAATTTGAATATTTAGGATATAATCAATACATGGGTGCAATTATTTTTCTTTGCCTTCAGGGCTGGTGGATAGAGACACTTCATGACCATAGCAACAAAGAAAAAACCATATATGGAGATAGAAAAGATGAAAAGGAAAGAGGCACATAAAAAGCCATCTGTTCAAAGATAGGGTATAAATGTTCAGTATATTTTTTTAAATTAGAAATTATCACTTCCAAGGTCCACTTCAGTAGCCAAACTGAACTGTTCATACTGCCTGTTTTTCTTGTGTGAGTAACGACCTCTTGTTTGGGAGAGGGGGGATTGCAGTATAGCAATGCTGTATGGCATGAAGTGTTCAACTCCTGTATTTTTTTTAGTGTAGCATGAAGGGTGTCTTCAGTGTTGTGCAGTGCAACAAAATTGAGTCTCTGCCCTTCAGGATCATATCTTGCAAACTCTTACAAATGAGTAATTTTATTCATTTGCATTTTATTTCTGTACTGGAGAAATTCTCAATACCTCCAGCAGAGCAGGATCAAGACCAGGAATATTAACATTGACTTTTGTGGGAGATCTCAGAGAACAAATCAAACTGGTATGCAATCAAAGCAATGAAAACCTGTTTTCCATCTTTCACCTTCTGTGATTTGGATATAAAATTGCCTAGATGTGGCATCACTTTTCATTCAGCTCCTTGAGTGACATATAATAAGGTGTCATTGTTCACTATTACACTTTGACAAATGTTGTGTTACTGTTGGTCTTAAGAGTGACTATACAAAAGATTCCCACTTTGGAAGCATAGCACAAGCATAGTGAGAATCCAAATGAATTATACATGTAACATGAGAAAAGAAGCAAATGTTAACTAATCTCAAAATGGGTCAAATTCAAGACAATTTAGTTAGTGACAAATTAGGTAATTTTTCTACAATATTAACCAACTGTGTCCCTACTGATTTGCAAAGCAGAAAAGGTCATCTTCCAGGCAGATGGGGAATTTCCCTTGCAGAGGGGAATACAGCTTCTTCATGCCAGACATAATGAGAACCAATAAATTAGGCAAAGCTGCTGTTTATCTAACATGAAATATTGATGGCCAAGCCCATGAGACTGTTAATGTCTACATTCATCATTTTTTTTAAGTCTTGAAATTTATAGCACAGTAGCACAAGTTGTGATAGATCTATATATCACAGATAAAGTAACATTAGGAAAGGTACCAACCACAGAATGCAAATAAAATGCATTTGTATGATTTCAGTTTCTTCCACACAAATTTCACTTTTATCAGCTAAAATGAACTTGAATGTGAAGCAGCACCAAACACAAACTGTACGGCTTGAAATATTGATCAGAAGATCTTTTTCACTTTTATGTTACCAGTGACTAGAAGCTGGTATGCAAGATATGTGACATGATCTGGTGGTCTTTATCCATTTCCCAGATTGTGACACCATATGTCTCCTTCTTGTGGCAGTGTAATCCAGTCACCAAGATTGGAACAAACATTTCAAGACAGAAAGGTCCATATGACTGGACAAAACCAAGTTTAATAGCTAAATTAGAAGATCTAAAGTGATCTATATAACTAAATGCCTTTAACTTCAAATTTTGAAGACTGTATAATGAAGAGTAGAATATTTAAAGGAACAGAAACAAGTGGATAATGAGACAAAATACGATACTTGTTTACCACCAGAACATTAAATGCCAATAATCTGGTAATTCAGACAAACAGGATGGCCTGTAAGAACATGTAAACCCCTCTCAAGGGCCTGTCAACACATGCAGGAGAAATCAGAGAAAAAATTTTTCTGAAGGTTTGTGCACAACTACAGAACTGTGGAGTTACTGTCAGGACAGCTTGTAAAACCAGACTATGGTGATGGAGTCTGGTGATGGATGCACATGTGTGTCCTGGTTTTAGCTGAGGTAGAGTTAATTTCTTCTCAGTAACTGTTACAATGCTGTGTTTTCAATTTGTTGAAAACACATCCGTGCTCTGGTTTCTGCTAAGTCATGTTTATCCTAAGTCAAGAGTTGTTTTTTTTTTTTTTATTTTTGTTTTCTTTCTTTGTCTCATGCCCTGCCAGTTGGAGGGAGCATAGCTGGGACAGGAGATCTGAGCTTATCAAAGGGATATTCCACACCCTGGAATATCATGCCTAGTATATAAACTGAGGAGTTTGGAAAGGGGGATCAGTCAGTGGACGGTGATCAGTTGCATGGTGCAACACTCGTTTTTTCTCCTTTTTATTACAATTATTTATCATTATTATTGTATTTTACTTTATTTTCAATTATTAAATTGTTCTTATCTCAACATACAAGTTTGGCTTTGATGCTCCTCCCCATTCCACTAGGCTGGGGGGAGAGTAGGGGTTTGAGCAACAGCTACATGGTGCTTAGTTTCCATCTGGACTTGAACCACGACAGTGTGTAACACATGTGTGGAGAGCAAGTGCATAGATAATACATATGGAATTCTGCAAAGGAACAGGCCTTATGAGTCAGGATTAGAGGTGAATTCACAGGAAAAGAGAAGTTGCGTCATTCAGCCAGTCAGTCTGCTAAAAAAGAGACAATGAATGAAGCCTCCTTGAAATCTTCTGATCACTGGTCTTGGTCCTCATGGAAGACATTAACCATATTTGCTAGAAGGGTCACACAACAATTCAGAAATTTCCATTTTGTTTTGACACAACTGCTAGTGGTTAAGTGGAGTCGCTTTCATTGTACACAACTATATGTGGCTGCTATGGGGAAATAAATGGATATGGATCTACTACTCATGAACATAATACCAATTTAGGGATGTAATGTAACAAATGTAATATTGTTCAGTGATGTGATAGTTGGGTGCAGTGACCTTGAGCTCACAGGACTTAAAATCCTAAGAGAATTAAAGGTGAGTAGCAAAATAAGGACATTCAGGACTTTAGGAGATCAAACTATGGTTTCTCAGAGAACTGTTAAGCATAATCCCACAGGATTCTGCCTCGAAGTGCTAAATCTCATCAGCGTTCACCACGACCATCGGTAACGTCCTGCACTTGGTTCATGTCAAATGAACTGAGAAGAGCCCTGCCAAGAAGGACATGGGGGTACTGGAGGAATAAATACTTTCTTTAGCTGAGGAAAGTGATGATTCTCCCCAGTTAAACTATCGTGAGACCAAAACCAGGGTGCTGTGTATAGTTTAGTGTTCCCCAGTATGAGAATGAAAAACTGAGGAAAGCCCAGCAGAAGCTACCAGAAAGATTAATGTTTGGAGAACATGGTGTACAAGGAGCGACTGGGAGAGCTGAAACTGTTTAGCTGGGGAAAAGAAAAGCTGTCTTCAACTACAAAGAAAATAATGATAGAGGGCATAGACAGTCTCACCCCTGAAGTCCACAGTAAGAATACAAGAGGCAAAAAGGGAAATTCAGTTTGGATATCAGTATAATGGCTTTTGTGAGGGTTGTAATTAAGCACTGGAAAAGATTCCTCAGAGAGGCTATAGAGTCTTCATCTTTGGTGAGGGTCTCAGTGCATCCCTGAGAAACCTGGTCTAACCTTGAAGCTGGTCCTATAGACCAGCTGGAGAAAGTTGGAGTAGGTGATCTCAGAGAGTCTTTCCAACTGTAATTATTCTGATTCTTTGACTCTAACTATTAAGTAAAGAACAAATGAGTGGAGAGTGAAGCATAACATCCTGGCAGAAAATCTGTCCTAGTAGGAGGCAGTGGTCAGCACAATTTTCTTAAAAATTTCCCATGGAAGTTTTGGTAGAACAGTACCTGGAAGCTCAACTACAGTGATTAATTTCTTTCCAACATGTAAAAAGGCTGTTTTAAATAGAAACCTTATTTGAAACAACCTTATAAAATCTACAGTCACCATTAAAATGGAAAAAATAATCATGTTTACTCACTTTAAAAAAAAAAAAAAAAGGCAAAAAACTCTTGAGAAGACAATTTGCAAGTAAGATTGCAGCTAGTATAATGTGACAGGAAACAAACTGTATTGATCTAAACCTTTGGCTCCCAATAAAGCTGCTTTGCACTGATCTGTTATCTTAATGCTGAGCTGGTAAAACTCCTGTGAATTCTTCTTCTATGAGAAAAATCCTAGCTGGCAGAGAAAGTAAGTATATCTGGCTTTGCTCCAGGGTACTGAGGAGAAGATCATTTCCAGGGCAGGGAATTTTATTTATTATATATTATTATATATTATATATTATTATATATTATATATTATATATTATTATATATTATATATAATTTATATATAATATATATTATATGTAATAATTATATATAATATATATATTATTATATATTATTATTATATCCATTATTATTATAATGGATACTCATTTTGACAGTAATGAAGAAGACTGTCACCTCTCCATACAAGTACCTAAATATATTGAGTAATGAAACTACCAAAAATAGATGTGCATTTCATAGGGTTTAGGGCAAAAGTTTCACTTAAAAACATTATAACAACAAAAAAAGCTCAGAATAATCACTGATTTTTGGATATATTTAAATTTATTAAAATAAATTAATACCATAAAATAATGTTAGAGGATATATATATATTTATATGAATTATTTATCTCTGAGATTTTCATCATTTTTCATAGCAGTAATTGAGAAGTGATGTTGAATTCTGATTTTTCTTATAACTATATAAATCCAAAGCAGCATAATTATTTAAGTATTTGTGCTGAACATTTACATCGTTTTCTGAGAGCAGAATTTAGTTCATGCATTTCCAATCTTCAATCATTTTTTTGAAGGCTGAAGGATAACTGACTGCAGCACAGAAAATAATAATATAATCTACATTTTAAAACACATTCTTTTTGAAACTACAGCCTACTAACCATTAGGACCACATTTCACATAAAACATACAAAAAAGACTTATTTGCTGATAGTAATAGAAAATGTCAAAACTCTATTAGCCATATATTTGTATTTTCTTAGGATACATTGATAAATTTTAGACAAAATTGTCCTGCTATTAAATTTTATCTATGAATAATGTCAGGTTATAAAACACTGCATGATTTTCAGTACAGCCCAGAGACTGAAAAGTCTTCCTCTGCTATTCACATGTGTTCTAGTTCTGTACTCCAGATGAAATTCCAGACAGGAAGATTTATGCAGTGTGTACAGAATGCATTAATCCACTGCACTACAAAGTCCACTAATTTGAATACTGTTATCAATTGCGCTACATGATTTGGTAATAACTACATTATTGCCTTTATAAAAATGCCTTTACTGATATTGAGGGCCTCATTTTTACGTCTGGATAGTTTGTACAATTTTGTATATGCATGTGGATGGCAAAAATCTCAGACACATGTGTATGTTAAATATTTGCATTTATATTTGTTACATCTTTAGTATCATAATATGAGGATGCTCATGTAACTAAATTAGATACTTCTATTTGTTTATTTTCATTGTTAGTCTTTGGAAATTGCATTAGCCATGAAGAGAGAATAATGAAGTTAAAGACCAACAATAGAACGTAAATCAATTTATTCCTTCTCATTTTGGTACATTTGAAAGGATCAAACCAAGGATCTAAGGAGAAATTTTTGTTTGGGTGATCCATGAGGCTCCATGAGTCAAGAGCTGCTTTTCAGTTTGAGAAGAGAGACTCACATTGTTTAGATTCAGATACTTATAGCATTTAGTTTAAATGAGGGTGGAAGAAGTAGAGGGTTCTTAATAAAGGTGAGGCACGTTAGCATGTAAATCAGTTAACTGAACACTTTCAGACAGATCTCAAGAGACTGATGAGATGGACTGGCTGAAACCCCGTGAGGTTCAACAGTAAACAATACGATACAATTCTGATAAATAAAAGGATTTTTTATTTTTGTTTCCTAATTAGACTTGCTTTGATCAGGTGGTTGGACTACAGGCCTTCTGGCAGTCCCTTCCAAATGAAACTATTCTCTGATTCTGTGAATTTAAAAGGAGATTGTATTGTCATCTTCAGCTAAAAAAAATGGATGTTTATAAGAACTCTTTTGGATGTGTGATAGGATAAGACACAAGCTAGAACATAGGCAATTCCAGATAAATATAAGCAAAAAATCCCTTCATCATTACATCAAAGATTTGAAAAAGGGACAGGAGGAATTATGAAATTTCCAGACTTGAAGATATTCAGAGTATGGCTTAAAAAAATCTGAGCAATATGAGGCAGTTTTGAGGTTAGCCTTGCTATTTGTGCTAGTCTGGATTCTAGCAACTCTAAGTTCATTTGCAGCTGAAATAATTTAATTATTCTGAACATATAAAATTCCTTAAATATTCTTTCAATTTTAAAGGCTTACGTGAAAAGTTCCCCCCAGGAATTCTGCAATTTTTTTTTTTTTAATAGAGAAATATAAATATCTGGTTGCAAACACACCCCAGAGCAAAATTTCGCCTTTTAACACACATTCCCACTCATATTCAGTGCATTATTTTACAGCAATTTCTGGCTCAAGTTTGCATTTGCAAAGATACAAGTCTTTGGAAGTGTGGCTATGTGTATGATCAAATCCATGAAAATGTATAAGCAGTAACTAGCCATAGATTTCTGTTTCACTTGTAAATGGGAAAGAATTGATAGAGTTGAAAATAATCAGTGATTATATGACCTTGTCTAATTTTTGCTTTGTTTTTGATTATCTCCAAGAGACGCTTATGATCTGTTAACTAAAAAAAAAAAAAATTCTTCAGCCTTCTTTTCTTTCCAGGCTCATCTTCTTCTCCTGTGTTTGCACAGTGGGAAGGGGAATGGGGGCTACAATCAGTTCATCGCACATCGTCTCTGCTACTTCTTCCTCTTCAGGGGGAGGGTTCCTCGCACTCTTTCTTTATTCCAGTGTGGAGTCCCTCCCATAGCAGGCATTCCTCCATGAACTTCTCCAATGAGTCCTTCTTACAGGCTACAGTTCTTCCAGCTCCAGTGTGTCCCTCTACTTCAAGTGGGTCCATCTTGGAACCAGCTTGCATTGATCTCTTGGGTATGGGGGAAGCTTCTAGGCGCTTCTCACAGAAGCCACCCCTGTATCCCCCCACTACCAAACCTTGCCACAAAAACCCAATGCATGTGGAATGACATCGCTAATCAGGCTTACAGACTGTACTGCAGGAAATGGTGAATTGTGCCAGAGACCAAATAGATTTTTGCCTTTTCACACTAAAGGTTAAATCTTTCATCATAAGGCCTCAAAATTGTCTCTCAAAAAGGGAATTACTGGCAGTGATAATTTATATAAAAAGACATTATTAAAGAAATAAGGTAGAAGAACTCAATTCAGTTTGGTTTTCATCAACCACTATTTGCTGGTCACACTCTGTTATTAAATTGACACAAATCTCACTGAATTGATTCACTATTAAGTGTGTCATTTATGCCTTGCGTTATTCCCCCCAAAGGATATTACTTTTATATCACTGTCCCTCATCCTCCAGCTTTGGTTCTCAGTAGACTGCATACCATCATCAATGTTTTTACCCAAGTGAAATTATAACAGGACACATCTCTTTAAAGTAGCTTCAAGATATTTGTATAAAATTGTATTTGGAACATCAGAAAAGCTAAAGATAGAATAAAGCAGATATTTGTCCTCACTGCAGGACTTTTCCTAGTTCAATCTTTTTTTTTTTCTTCCTTGAGACCTTCTCAACTGTATTTTAAGTAATATTGCATCAAAAGTCTTTTGTACAATTCTTTGTATTCATTAGGTCTACCACCACGAAGAATACTAGAATGTGGTGGAAGGAGATGTAAAAAGGGACCCGCAACAACAGTCATTTCAGTTTCTCTTCTTTTGTCAGCACTGCAGTTTTAACTGCAGTATCCTTCCCACGTTTCCTTTTAGATATTTGCATTCTTTTTGCAAAAATGAAATCTGCAGGGTTTTTTTTTCTCCTTTCTGTACTTAAACTTTGCTTTGACCTCTTTGATGTGTTTAAAGTGAATGAAGTACTGAAAAAAAATAAAAAGCTACTTAGTTGGATTATGCGGATCATGACTGAAGGGGCTTCTTTCATATTACTTCCACTAATAATGCAATTTTTCATATCAAGTTTACCCTAATTCATAGGAATTTGAAACACTGCCAATGACTTCAGTGAATTTACCCTAGGCTTTCACTGAATAGAGGAACTGATACTTGGAGATCATTGAGGTTGGTCTCGATTTACCTGAGTAAAATATCAAAGAATGAGTCTAAGATTTGTTTAGAGGGGTATGAAACAGAAAGTTTGCAGAGGACAATACAAGGGCCAATTTAATTAACATCAACATCATCCCTGAGCAACTGATGGCTTAGCTTTTATTTGCTGAGGATGTTTTCTGTACAAGGTGGATGGTTCCTTAGAAGAGAGAAGTGCAAAATCCCATTTGCAAACATTAACAGTGCAGTGTCATATCTCTGACACATTTCTATTGAAGTATTAAATACAGCTCAGCCTTTAATGACTCTTTCAACAAAGAACTGCCAGTTCAAATGGCCATCTCTAGGGTCTTGTGTTTTGTTTTTGGTTGGTTGTTTTTTTGTGTTTGTTTTTGTTGTTGTTGTTTTTCTTTTATTTTCTTTTTTTTTCCCCTGAGCTATCTCTATAAAATATTACTTATCATGCAGTAACCTGAACAGCCAGTAAAACCCCTTGTGAAACAAAAAATGGAATGAGGCAACTACACTTGTTTGTTATGTACATATGTACACTTACATGTGGCATTGACTTCCAAAACCACCCAGTCTTGGGGGCAGAAATAAATCCTGTTCATTTAATGACTAAGTAATAAAAAAATATGTCCTGTTCATTTATATTAGTGTAACATCTAATAAAACACCCTCCTAGCAAGAACTTGGAGGGATATATTTATATTCATATTATTCACAGTGAATTGCTCTTAATGTTAATTACACAAGAGCAATGATATTGAATCCCTTGCTCTTTAGAACCTGATGTACCCTGTAGTTTAACTCACCTTCCTTTTGCTTTCACAACCTATCAGGAAAAATATGATAGCTGTAAAACAGAACAGGACATGTACAAGCTCAAATGATCCAAAGCACCCCTAGAAACATGTTGAGTCACAACTAACTATGCTGTGTTCAAGGCTATGAGACTTATAATGGATGAAAAAAGTCACTACATAATGGAAACAAATCTAGATGTTGATGAGGCATGGGAAATTAAGGAACTGACACAGAAAAGCCCTTGATAGCTACATTCTGCCTTAATCAGCTTGCTGTTTAATCTTTCTAGCTAGTCTCATTTATGGCTTCTTCAAAACCAGGGAGACAGTTCCGTTGTCCTGGGATCAATGCTATTTTCTATCAATGTAAGTTTGGTATTGCTCTTCACTTATAACAGATGCTATAGCATAAATCAAGCATAGTTAAAAACAAAACAAAAAAACCTACCCAAAACAATGTTCAGTCTATACTCAGTCAAAAGCTGTGTTTTGACAGCTCTTGAATAATAAGAAATTGGGAATAAGAGAATGAAGCATTTAAAAAAATGTTTATTGGGAATATGGAGAACTTAAAGAGTTTTTAAATCAGGTTGAGAAAAATTTAAAAGGTGGAAATAAAAAAATAAGGAATAAGAAATTTCAGAAAATACTTAAAGAAGCAATTTTCCTATTTATATGTAGATTTTTACAACACAGATGAAAAAGGAGGTTTCTATTACTTTTTTTAAACTTTGTCAAAAAAGTTCTCTCCCCATGAGGAATCCTTTCAATGAAAGACAAATGAAGTCTAATTAAATGGGTCAAACTGCACCATCTAGAAAAAAACAGTCTAAATTTTACTCACTAATGATCAATTCACATATATAACCAAGATATAGAAAGTTCCAGGAAAAATTTCCCTACATTGTGAAATTGAAATAGTTGCTTGTTGGTGGTTTTTTGTTTTGTTTTGGTTTGGTTTGGTTTGGTTTGGTTTTGGTGGGTGGGTTTTATTGTTTTGGTGGAGGTTTTTTCTATGTATCTGAGAAATCAAAAGACTAATTTCTGGTTTTTTCTGTAAAAGTGTCAAAAGATAATATCATATCTGTAGAAAACCAGCCATGAATGCCAAATTATAAAACTTGTTTTGTTGAAAGTCTTAGAGGTATTTGTGGTGAGTTAATTGCTCCTTTTTGTAGAATGACCCTATAAAACATTGCAAAACAAAGATAACTGTGAAAGTTTCCCCTGTGGAGTTCAATATGAGAGGACAAAGATTCAAGGACTGTGCAAAGACCATGATCTTTTCCTGTTTCCATGGTGATACAGTTCTAGAAAAATACACCTATTCAAACTAGTGGATCCTGCTGCATTATATTTTTGAGCAGATTTAACTCTACTGGTTATGCACTGGACTGAAGATGAATTTCCTGAGCCCTGTTCAAACTCTTTCCATTCCTCCCCATTTAGATAACATGAGCTAAGAGGAATCAAAACGTAGAAAGGCCGTAGAGAGCACGAAGATTCACAAAGTCTTGCATTTTGAGGATGATATACAACCAGATATACAATCTCCAAAATTATCCCACATTCCTTACATATTGATCATAAAACTGGCTTTCTGAGTAAAAAAGACTCAGAGTTGTTACTATGTGACGATCAGACATCATCATCTACCTATGTTCCTGCATTAAATAACACGATTTCCTGAGGACATGAATTGTCATGATTTGGCTTTGTTTTCTCTCTTATGTATGCACTTACAGTAGTAAGGAAGATGAGCCTTTTAAATGGAGATAACACCTGTCATCCTACTAAGCATACATGTGGAAAAATTAGGCAAGCTACTGGACAACCATTTCCCTCCTTCAAACATCAAACTTCAAAGCTAAGGTTAAAAAAAATGCTCAGTGTACTTATGGTAGGCCATCCTTGAAATATGAGAGTATGCTAGTATGGTCATAGGATAATTATTTCTCATGAGAAACAGGAAGACAGTCATTGTCTGTGGTCACTGTAGGGGAAGGAGAAAATAATGTGTGAAAAGATCAATCTCTACTCATTGTTTCTGCTCCTGAACAGAATTATGAATTTTCTGGGCGCTTCATTTCAGAGTGTTTTTTAAGTCTTCATTGAGAATCAGGAGAGAGGGAGTGACCATTCTTTAAGAAATGTTCCCTTATTGTCACTGGGGTGCTTCTGCTCCTAACTGATTACGTGAGTTCATCCTGCTGTGTAGTTGTTGCTTGGCTTATCCCATGTTGATATCATGAGGACATGCTACCCAGGATGAAATGTGTTACAGCCTTCAGCTTGCAGATAAGAGATCCATGAATGCTGATGCTTCTATTTTGGTGTTATTTACTGTGGCAGTGGTGGAGATCTGTTGGTGTTAAGCTCTATGTCACACAAGCCATAAACAAGTTGTTTCCTCATTTTTCCTAGGAGTAAACTACTTTATCAGCTTTCCTTAGTTGATCCTCTGGTGGCCTACTTTTCCTTCAAGGTAGTCCCTAGCTTGACTTTAGGTTTGAAGTTTCTTGTTTCTATTTCAGATACAAAGAAGGGCTCATGAGCCCCATAACTGTACTAATGTTTCCCTTCTAGTAACTGGTAGTAAAAGATAAGAGCTCTATCTGCTCTACCTATAAACCTCTATTACAAAGATCCTTGAACTTGCATACAGAGGAGGGCAACAAAGTTGGTAAAAGGGCTGGAAGGCATGTCCTTTGAGGAGTAGATGAGGACTTTGGGTTTGGCTTGATCGCAGAAAAGGCAGCTGAAGGATGACCTCACTGCTCCCTACAGCTTCCTGAGGAAGGGAAGAGAAAAGGAAGGTGCTGATCTCCCTGGTATTCAGTAATAGGACATGTAGTGACAATTCAAAACCACACCAAGGAGGGTTTAGTCTGGATATTAGGAAGCATTTCTTTAATTAAGAGGCGCTCAAACACAGGAACAGACTTTCTAGAGAGGTGGTTAGTGTCCCAGTTCTGGCAATATTAATTCCCATAAAGTATATGTTCTTCACTAGTAGAGAAAATTCTTTGCTTTTTTGGATATTTCTGATATTTTCTCTCTCCTCATTCAGAAACCCTGCAGCAAATTCCAAACTGTTGTTCTTAAAACAGATCCTATGTCAGTGTGCCTAAATCCTGCTTTTCCTGTGAAATCCATATAATACAGCAGCATATTCATTTCCAACTTCTCAGCTGTTCTTAAAAAATTAGGTTCTTGCAAAAATATGCTTTAAATTATTTTGAATCTTTAAAATATATTAGAGATTTTCAGATCACTTTTTTCTCTTGGCTGTCAGAGCTGCTTTCCGACCAACTTTTGTAAGTAAAATTTGATCTGATATAACTATTTCCTAATATATTTTCACTTAATAATATATGTTGTTTGGGAGCTGGACTAAGACACTTTTTTTACTACTCCCAGACTAATATAAACTAAGTAACATTCCACAGATTTTAGGGCCCAAAGATAACAAAAATTTTCAGTAACATATTTTTAAATACTGTTTAATTAATTGAACTTTTTAATTGTAGATTGAGAAAAAATACTAAGATAGCAGAAAGGCAGTCTGGTTTACAGGTATCAAAATAGGTAATTGAAAAAAACAGAGAACTGAGCCACTGATGTGAATAATATTAAATTTACCCTATTATGTATTAGCTATTTAAAGCATAAATGTTTATGATCTTTAATAAGTATTTTATTTTTCACCATACAATTTCAAAATAATAGAAAGACATTATGAAATGCTACATGTTACTACTATAGAATTTGATGCAAAATTTAAAAAAATACAGATTTTTGCTGACCGATATTGTTTGCTTTAGCCAGTAGAGTTCAAAAAACCTTTTAAAACTCCACAATCACAGCAAGAAGTGTGCTATCCTGCTGCACTGATCTCACAAGTTTATATGCCAATTCCAGAATGAGGATGCCTTTCCTGGAAAACCAGTTGTGACTTCTCTAAAATTAGAGCTGTGACAATGTCTCCTTTCCAGGAATCTCAATTTGACACATAAAATAGGTCAGGTAGTTTTTATCCTGACAGTGCGTCTTTCCCTTCAAAACATCCAGAGAAGCCAAGACTGATCATCTGGAATAGGACACATAGCATCCTTGAAATGTAATTAGTGAGTCGGAGGGGATTAATTTCAATAAACTACTTGCTAAGGACAAGTAAGGGTACTGTGGCTGCTTTTCAGAAGAGACAATAGTTGTTGATACCTTGTCTTCTTGGTACTTTACTTTAAAAATCAGCCTGATTCTACTCTCTGAGGTAAGCATTCCACTCAGTAGGTATATTGGGTGCTACAAAACTGCAGTTATTTTGAGAAATGCTTTATAGAAGCATGGTATCAGATGCTGGTGACACTTTCTTCATGCAGAAGAGATGAGAACTCTTTAAGGATCTTAAATATTTGGAAAATGCAAACGTCTAAGGAAAAAAGCACATTTGTCAGAGTGATGAAATACACTCAGCTAGAATGAGCTGATCTGAGATGTAGGATTGATTCTCTATTATGTGTCACAACAATTTTTCAACTTGCACCTTATTGTGCCCAAGAGTATCTTAAAAAGTGAAATTTTAACAAATAAGAAAATTTTTATTTTAAAAAGACCTGTTAAGCTTTGAAAAACATTTTTGCTTGTCAGGTATCAATTATACTAACTTTAACACTGCAGCTTTTGCAAAAAATCAGTATTGCTTTAGCAAATAGAGATTCAGGTTCTGTAAAGCTAGTGACTGACTTTGAACCTATCCAAAAGGCTTTAAAATGCCATTATTTCCATGCAATACCATTAGAAATTAGCAAATAAGGAAACTGGTTTAGGGTGAGTTTGTAATTTGTATTCAGTGTGAAAGACAGTTACAGTACAGCCAGTGATACTTTCATTTTGACAGGTGTCTTTTCTAATTTCTCCAAGGCTATTGTTCAAAGCCCTACAGATACATTAATCCAAATCAGTGACACATTTTAGTACCTGAATAATAAGATCAAAGACTGTCTGATAGAGAAATTTTTGCTGAGTGCAACCTGCTTACATGTAAAACAAAACATTGAAATTCAGTACTCAACCCTAGTTAAGCAAGGTACAAGCAACTCACTCCCTCCTTCTCTGGAATGGACAGACAACCCACTGAGACCCAAGTCCTTCTGAAAGCAGCTAAGAGGTTTCTGAATTAAAATCTCTATCTCCCCTCTATTTAATCATTGATAATTACCAGAGTTGCATCACCCAGGGAGAGATAGTGTTGTGTCATTTCTATACCCAACTCCAAATCTTGTAGCATTGTTCCTTTCAGTAATACATTGAAGATGTGGATAGTACAGCCAACAGCCCTTTCTCATGTAAAAACAATCAAATCTTAAAACATTAATTCAGTCAGAAATATTTTTTCTCTTCTTTTCAACTGGTTTAGTTAGTCAGATAATTATGCTTTAGTTTTATAATTAATAGATGTGTAAGAGTTTGTGTTATCAGTTATGGATCATAAGAAGTAATGCTGTTTTTAATATACATAATAAGTCCAACTGATTCAACTGTGAATATGCATGATGATGAAAAATATTATTTAAATGAGTCTAGATGAGTTTTGGATTTATTCAGAGATAGAGATGCTAATTTTTGAATTGGTCATGGATTGGATGTGCTAGGTAGGCCATACGCTACTACTTATGTGTGCTGCTACACAGTCTTTGGGGTTATCTCAATGGTTTGCAGACAGGAAGGAGAAGGAAGGCTCTTGGTAGCTACCTCTGAAAAAGTATTGAAGAACTGATGAAAACTAGTAGCAGGCAAAACTGTTTTGAACTCTACTTAGTTCTCCAATATAATTGACATTATTGGGAATGATACAGTTGTTAGAAAAAGCCAAAAAAATAACAAAAGTTTTGAGGGGCAATGAAAGACAGAGCGATCAAGGAGACCTGAGTACCTGTCAGTTCCAAAGGACTGTAAGAATTTAGCAGGTGAATACATTTGTCCACTCTTTTGAAATATGTTGGGATTTTTGATGCTGTAATTTAATTACTGAATACAAAGAAGAAAAGAAGTTATTAGCAAGGGGTAGTTGACCAGTATATACCATCCTTCATCTTTCCTGAAAGACTGCAAATACCCCAATTGCTTCAGGCACAGGAAAAGTGCTGATATAGAGGGCAGCTTATATGGCACAAAGCAGAGAGGGTTGTGACCTAGAACAACACTTAAGCATGCAGACTACTGCAGATCCATTAAGATCAGTGGGAGTCATTAATGTGCCTGACTTTTATTGTGCTTAAATATATGCTACGCACTGAGCTTGTGTTCCCAGGCAGTGAACTCTGAAATATGACAGGTCCTAGAAAAATGCAGTGGTCCATTCACTGGGGATTGATCTCTCTTTACTAAGTCAGTATATTCTGTAAACTGGGAATGACAGTATTACCCACTTTCTATCCTTTGTCTGAAATCAAGGTTTCTCAGGTGAGCATACTACTCAAACACTTAACCTGTGTGTAAAACTGAACAGAATGGGAGTAGTTTCTGTATGGGGATTATCAATGCTTAATGATAATGTCTTCAAGAAGACATTACCAAAAGCCTTCTCTGTACCTCTAATACTTCAATGTTTTATTCTCTTACTGAACTTTCATCCTCTCTATCTTATTGTGCTGATTTATTTTTAGTGTATGGAGAATATAGAATGTAAAAGTGATCTTCACCTTTGCTTTCACATGGCTTTAATAATAACTGCTAAACTGCAGGTCTAGTGTACATGGGAATCAATTCTTATATCCTCACAGTAGTGACTATAAAATATGGAACATAAAACCAGAAAGCTAGATACCCAGTAATTACAAATAATTCATCTTCATCTCCAGCTTTCACAACAAAAATATTAGTTTGGGCTTAATAAGCTGAAGTAGAGTAGTAGCTGAGAAATATTTGAGCCCCTGTATTTTTTGGTCATACTTCCATCAGTGTAAACCAGTGAGTCATTTCTGATGGCATAAATAAAACACACTTCCATTGTTAATAGTCCAAGTCCATTTCTAACAAATTAAATATAGAGACAACATTTTAAACTATTTATCAGTAGTTGGCTGAATTTAGTACCTTTATCTAGTTTGTTTTGAGTACTACCTAGCAAGCACAAATATAAAGGTACATCCTCAAACAGAAACCAAGGACAGACTGAAATATCCTACTAATCTACCTCAGACAAAAGCCCGTCTGAACAGATGTTTTTTTCTCTATGCCTTCAGGTTTTGTTGCATTACTGGTGGAAATTAGTTCCATAGCGGAGAGTCTTCTCCTGAGAATTTGTCATCACTGGCCCCCTCAGCAGCACAGAAGGAACACAGCATTTCCACAGAAAACTGGGACCTAAAGCATCTTAGAGAGTGGCATGAGTTTATTGGCTTGCAGTTTGCAGGGAACTCCCTTAAGCTGTAAGAACAGCTTGTGCTGTCCACAGCTAATTCTTCCTTTTCAAGAACTGTGGGAGAAGCTGTTCTGAGCAATGTGCTCCCAATTCTTCTTTATTCCCAGTCTTACTCCAGACCAACCAGAATTACTAAAACAAGCTGGTAGGAAACTTTCAACACTTCAACAGCTGAGGAATCTGAATATGTTTAAGCAGAATTCTTTATTTCCTCCTTTTATTTTTTAATCGAAGTTTTCACTATAAAATATGGTCCTACTCTTCATTTTATATACAAGTTATTCTGAGAGTGATGTCATTTTAATTAATGGTTTTCACAAAAGGGACGACCATAATCAATTAGGGTTGTATAAAAAAGCATTTTAAAGCAAATGCAATCAACAAAACTTTTCAGAAAATCAACTCCTTTTTAGTGAATTGTGCATTGATTTCACAGCTTCACATGCATATTGTGTCACTTAGAGAAAATGTCTGTTCTGAGTGCCTGCCTATTCTTTGTAAACATGCATCTGAAAACCTAAATAGTTTGCCAAGGTCTAGTCTAATTTATATACATCACAGATTGTCAACAGCAGTAGGTAGCAATCACCATGGGACCAAAATAAGGCATTTTGAGAGCAAATATGAAATACAGAGTGAAGATGGTGCTTGTGTACAAGATTAAAATGTATTGTGAATAAACTGGACTGAAAACCATATACTTGGGATTTATTCTGACTTTTACTGGTCATTAGGAGGGTGAAACAGTATTTTCAACCATAGTAGAGTTCACTAGGCATCATATTAAGGAAGACTATGGAATTTTAAGAGACAATGGCACTTTTTTAAGATAATGTGTTTGTCTAATGAAGGGTTTGATATTCTAAGTGATGGTCACAGAACATTCTACATTGGCACGTATCAGGGAGTGTGAGGCTGTCACGGTGTGGGTGTAATCCTCTACTGTGACATCAAGGACATTTAGATGATGGTGTAGTTTTGTCATGTGGTGTAGTTTTACATAGTCCTTTGAGGAACAGCGAGTTGGACTTGATGATCCTTATGGGTCCCTTCTAACTTGAGATATTCAGGGACTCTGTGCTTTGGCCATTTGAGCCAGACAGACAATGAGGACGACAAGGCATGAGCAGTGGTGCTGTTGTACTTGGCTGAGTACCTGATTTCAAAGCAGCAGATGTTACTGAGACCAGAAATTTCTCCATACTGCATGTGGTCAAACACAGGACTTTTGAAAGGTCTTATATAAATAGAAAAAGCACTGACACCATATGATGAACATAAGCACTTGAAATGGAAGAAGACATGGTACAAATGTCTGCTGTATCTAAAGGGTATAAGAAGTCTAGAGTAAGACTTTTCACAAGAGCATGTAGGAATGGAACAAAGGAGAATGGCCTTAAGCTAAAGGAGGGTAGATTTAGATTGGCTATTAGAGGATGAAATTATTTACTATAAGAATGGTGAGGCATTACAACAAGTTGTCCAGAGAAGTAGGAGATGCCTCTTCCCTAGAAGTGTTCAAGGCAAGGCTGGATGGAGTTCTGAGCAACCTGGTCTAATGAAGATGTTCCTGCCCATGGCAGTTGGGGATGGAACTAGATGGTCTTTAAGGTCCCTTCCCATCCCAAACCATTCTATGATTCTATAACTGCAATCACATATGTGAAAATGAGGCATATCCCATGTGTCACTTAAGGATTCAGACATCTCATATGTTGGCTATGCTGAAGTGGGCTATTTTTCTCTTACCCTGACTCATCATTTCGCTATTGGATGTAAGGACTTATACTACTCTTTCAGTGCTGGTATATATTTTTCTGAGACATTTGAAGTCAGTTAAAGCTGAGAAATGGACCAAGGTAGATGAGGTGCTCCAAAGACAAACTCCCCAGTACCACAGCTGGAGGATAACCAGGAAAAAGAAAAATATGCATAATTGACCCTCTTTCTGCATACCAAATCAGGTGGAAGTACTATATTGTGAAGACATTTTTTGTCACATTCTGGCAGTTAAAAAATCAAAAAAGAAGCAGAGAACTCATGTGAGTTCTCCTTGTTCTCATTGTAAGCGACAGGGCTTCAGGCTTAAAGCAAGGGTTAGCTTAGAGCCATGTTAAAGAATTATCTCATTTTAAAACTGGGAAATGGAGTGTTGGGTTTTTTTCCAGAATATGCAGTTTGGAAACTGTACCACTCAACTTCCATGGTCTTTTCTTTCTCTCTCTTAGCCTCACAATATAGGTTTTATTCTCTTCTCATTTTTTTTTATCTCCTTAAAGCAAAATTCTGTAACTCTTCTGTCTTGGCAGACTCCTTCCTGAGTTATACCCTGGAGTAACAAAGTGAATGACAATCCAATATGAAACATATGATTGTGCAGAGTGAATTCCATATTGGTCTGCTCCCTGCATGACTGCATTGAAGTCAATCTAAACCCTGTAAGCTACTGCAGAATTTTTTACATGGAAGAAAAAAAGAAAATGAAAGAGCTCATGTCTAGTCTTGTGTTTTATCCTTAGCCAAATGCATAGACAGCTTGCCTTTGCCAGCCTTCTCAGAAAGAGCCTAGAGGGACCTGTTTGCCAACATTTGATTCCCTGGCAGCAAGCTTTTTGTATTTCCCTTAATTAGCCAGCTCAGGGTGTTTTATGTTTCTCTGGAATACTCTAGCAAAGGGCAGACTCTATGGACAAATATCAGAAAAAAGCCGATGACTGTACAGAAATCCACTGAAGAATCCCATCTTCATTCCTAGCAGGATTGAAACAGATGCACTTAAGGGAGGAGTTCAGGAACACAGATTTTTATGTATGGTTTTATCAGAGTTGAAGAATCCTGTAGTGGCATTTGTTTAACTTGCCAAGCAGAAGGCAATGGTTTCATCTGTATCAGGCACTCAGGTAGAGCAGCTTGTTAGATACCATAAACAAATATGCTACAATGAAAGCATACTTTAATTTGTTAGAAGCAGTGCTAATTTTGTGTTAGAACAGTCTGAAGTATCAGCACTTATTTAATGGAGATATAGATGCATAAGCACACAGGTTTTAAGATGCAGGCATCCCCTTCCACAGAACAGCAGCCAAATTACTGAACTAGTGCACAATTGTACTCTGCTGTTTGTGACATGGAAAATATCATGAAGATCACAAACTGCTGCAAAAGCATGAATATATTTAGGAAAAAAAAATCACATATGCAACTTTTTTATTAATTTATTTATAAGAAATTAAATCTCTCTTGGACAATAAATATTATCTCAGTACATTGAAAGTACATGGAATAAAAAAATTTAGAAATTTACTGCCTAATTGTGAAAATGCCTGCTAAGCTTCTTCCAAGATTCAGACATTTAAAAATGACTAAATTTCCCCCAAAATAAGGAAAGTTCATTGGACTGCAGGAAAAATAGATTGCTTTCTACACTGGGAAAGCACTGCTGCTAACATTATTGATATAACTGGTACCTGAGCAGCAATGTTCCCTTCAGAGGGATAAACAGAGAGAAAACAAACATCTTGCAAGATTAAGAATATCTTAAAAATAATTGGAGTGAAATGGCAGTTTCTAAAAGATGCATTTAAGACAATCATAAAAAGAGAAAAAAATTATTCTGTCCCGGGTCTTCCTAGTGGTCCTGCTAGAAGAAGGCGTGCTGAGTATTCCATATTTCTGATTCCAAAGGAGAAAAAGATCTACTTACTTTGTAACACAATCTGCTTCCCTCGCTATGCACACTTTTAAATACCTGCCATTTTTTTCCTAGTATTTAGGGTATTCAATCTGAAACTACTTTTCAACACATTAAAAAAACAAAAAACAAAAAACACAGATCATTGCTTGGTGCTAACTGTTACAATTTGATTCAAACTTGGATGAAGTGTTGCAATCTTGATTGTTCTAATAGTTATTATACTCTAATGAATTTACTGCAGCTGAGGACTGGCTTACTGCAATTTTTTTTTTTTTTAAGAAATTTTACAAGCAGGAGGGAATTTCAAAGTAATCACCTAACTTCCACAACAAATAATCATGTAGCTTCCTGAGAATAGTAATTTTCTGAGAAATAGAGACCTTATGTCAAATAGAAGGAGTTAACGCTATTTCACCTTCTTGTGCACCTGTCTGAGAGAGAGAGGTGAAAAGCAATATATGGAAGCACGCACCATAACAGGTCAGTAGACCAACTAACGTTTTTACTTTGACAGTGACCAGTAAAAGTGCTTTAGAAGGGGATCTAAAACATTCATGGCACACTTAGTGAAATAGCATGTCCACAAAAGGAATTATTCTTGTAATGCTGCTGGTTCAAAAGTAGGTTTTTGATGTAAAACAGGTGCATTGAATCAATAGAGAACAATTAAAACAATTAAAACAATTTAAAGCACTAAAATTAATTGGCTTTGATTTCGAAGTAATTTATATCAATTAAAAAAAGAGAGAATTTGAATTTCAAATCTTTAATTTCTACAGAAGGCAGGAGTAAAAAATAAACTCTATAAAGGTATGCTTAACTTGAAATATTCTTTGTCTTTCTACACTCAATTTTTTTTCCCTTTGAACACGTTGTATCAGCAACCCCCTCCTTTGATAACCACCAAAGTCTTGTCCCTCAAGTTCAGCTGAGGTTGTGGAAACTTTCATCAAGTTCAGAGATGATGGCTTGAGAGAAGCCACTGAGCGTTTTTTTCTTTTTAATTTTGCTCCTATTTTATTAAGATTTAACTGAGCTTTATTTCAGTGTAGTGGACTGTGAAACTAGGATAGGGAGATTAGACTTTTCTGGGAAAAATATATGTATGAAATATTACTATGACAAGGTTGTGTGGATAGTTTGTGATGTGTGAAATGAAATCCGTACTCAATGTGCCTAGGCAATGCAATTAGTGCTATCCTGGTCAGGGATTTCATGTTAGAACTGAAAAGATTTGTCCTGAAAAGCAAGTACCCTAAAAGAAATTACAAAATAAAAAATCCTTAAGAGATCAACTCTGATGTATCATTTTTAGGTATCTATAATGAGTTAAAGTGAAGAACAATTTTCAAGAAACTTTTATGACTAAATTCTGAATATCTAGCAAATTCCTGATCAGAATAGTAAATGCAGAAAGTTATGAACTTTGCCTGGGATTCAGATACTTTGCAGTGGTGGCAAAACTCAAGCTGACCTAGACATTCTCATTCAATTCTTACAGTAGAATATACTATCTTAAAACAGAAAAAAAATCTCAGGGTTTTCTATAGAAGATTTTTTTTTTTAGCGGCTTAAAAAAACCCCAAAACCAATCCAGACAAAACCCCAAACACCTTGAACTTTTTCCCAGGAAATGGGAAACACTGAGTAAGAGGCAGAAACTGCTTTAACCTGGAGAGAGAAGACAAAACTGACTATATGTTTTTCCTGAGAAAAGTATGAATTTTACTTCTTCTGATGAAATATAACCTTGTTTTCCTGTTTTATTCCAATTTATAACAATGGAATCTTTTTAAAAAAAATGACTCTGGTGGAAAACAAATGTGTCTCTTCTAGCCAAGCACAACCATCAGAAACTATACAAAGAGCTCACTGGGACTGAAGTGGACAGGCTGATTTAACAGTTAGTCTTTCTCATAATCTTAATGTTATTTAGGATAGAACTATGCATTCCTGGCTTCAGGGTTTGAGTGGTTCATAAAGTGTTGTTCTGACTCTGCGCACAAACATGAAACCCATATTTACATTATTGTGTCCTTGCTACAAATACAATTTAAACCAATCAGATAACAATAATAAAACCTTCTAATAATTTAAGCCTGTGTCAGAATTGTGTCTGAACCAATTTTCAGATGAAAACAGCACAAAGACTGCACATAGGAGTAAATCCCATGGGCTTAGGAAGGTTCCTAGGCACTGAAGTGTGTTTCTGAGTCATTAAGCTGTTAATATGTTTTTTGGCATGAATTTTGCCAACCTTTCAGTACAGTCCTCCAAAACTGTTTGGATGTCAAAATATTGTAAAGCCGGTTTCTACACATCCACCTTGTATTGAAAACCAAGACATGTTACTTAGCCTCAGTGTCAGGAAACACTCCTGGGCATGTTCAGTTTACTACTAGCCAAAATATCCTGGCTTTTGGCTGTCCAGATGTGTGTGTTCCCTGCCTGTATTTCTGCCTATATAAGAATAGGCAGAAAACACAAGGTTACTGTGATTATCCCTGACTGAAAACATAAAGCAGATAGAAAATAGGTTAAAAATAAAACAAAATTTAAAATTCTCTAAAAACTGAAAGCATGACTGAAATTGGAGTCTCCAAAAGCTGAATCTCTAGTCATTACAAGGCGATCCCTTAACTCATTCCCTGGGGCAGTCTGGATGGACACAATTGGAGAAATACCCATAAATAAAGAAGTAAAACAGAAATCCAGGTTTAAACTTGTCTGTTTTACTGAAGTTGAAAAGACAAAACATGAGGACAATAATGCAGAGGGAGATGTGTGGAAAAATTAATTGAATAATGGAATCCTAGAATGATTTCTGGTGCAAGAGATGTAAAAGATCATCTAGTTCCAACTACTCTGCCATGGGGACTAGATTGCTAAGAGATCCATCCAGCCTGGCCTTGAACACTTCAGAGAGATGGAGCAGTCACAAGTCCTCTGGGCAACCTGTTTCAGCGCCTCACCATCCTCACAGTAAAATATGTAAGGAGAAATAGCTGGTTGATGCGAGATTGCGAACCTTAAAGTAATAAAGGTTCCTACAGTGGCATATTTATCAGGTAGCCAAACAAAGCTTTTCTAAGGAACTATTTGCAATCTTGTGACCTTTTTCTTCTTTCCATTCCCATTTTACTTAAATTATCACTCTAAATATATCAAAGGGTTGCCTATAGCAACCTGATAGGTTAGAGATACATATTGAATAGAGGAAGCATTGATTTGAAAGGAAAATTAATCTCTTAGAAGTTCTACTCTGCAAGGATTTTGTGTCTGCCAAGAGTTTAAAAATTGATACATACTCAGTGGAAATTGCTATTATGCAAAGAATAAAAGATTCTAGCAACAGTTTGTTGTTGGTATGCTAATTATGGGGTTTGGACTTTGCAAATGCTTTACAAGAAAGGATTTTGAACACATAAACAAGCTGAAATGCTTTTTGATTCAAACAATATTCAATACAACAATATTTGATTCAAACAATATTCAACAGAATTGAGTACTAAATAAAAACTGTTTACCTTTTTTTTTTTTAAATCAACTTTCTTAAGAAAAACAAGTTACTCTAAGTGCCTAACAGTTGGAAAACGTTGATTTTTCAGCACCTGAAATTATTTTGATTGTCTCTACTGCATCTCAGAGAAATTGCCATTCAAGTCATTGGTCCTGTAGCACCATTTCCTGCAAAATGCCTAAAAGTCTTATAACTAGCAATAAATACAGTTCATTTTCTTACCATCTCTTGGTCTTTTCTATACCTTTTATCTCCTGTAGCCTCTGCTGGAGGCTTTCACCTCAATGAGTCATGTGGAAAAGCCTGGTTGGGTAGACTGTGTATGCTCAATGTCATGTAAAACAAACTTTAACTTCAACAGTTGAGATGTCACTAGAGGACATGACATCTCATAGAATCATCATAGAATGGCTCTAGTTGGAAGGAACCTTAAAGGTCATCTAGTTCCAACACCTCCACACCATGGGCACACATGCCACCCATTAGTCTTTTACGTATAAGTGACTACTGAAATTGTTGGCAGGTCCTATCACCTGAATAACATATATGGCAAATAGACTTAAATGTCTTCACTGAATTGGAAATATTCTTCTGCTTTATAATATTATCTGCAGCTGTAGAAATCACACACAATTAATTATACAAGTAGCAACAGAAGCTTCCTGGGCTTAACTGACTGCAAGGAAATCTTATGATGAATCTGGTTAATTTATTCTACTATTCTGCCAGAGCTACAACTAAACAATACTACTATATTACTTATAATAAACCCTACTGAAGTAATGTTACTTGCCAAATTGATGTACTTTCAGTTTGTCCTGTATGTTCATTACAATGGTTTGAATTTGGAAGCATGATTTGTTGAGATCTTTTCTAGCGATTCCTGGTCTTGCATTTGGAATCAGACTGAGATAGCGCTGTTTCATAGTTACTTTAACAAGTACTGAGTATTAACAAAATATGTACATGACTCCTGCAATTTTCATCCTTATCATTTCAAATAAAGCTGTCCTCTTCATGTAAGCTGGGTGAAAGATTATTTGTTTTCTTTCAGTACTTTCCCAGGTAAACAATCTGCATTTCCTGAAATGGGTGTCAGAAGAGAGGTGAGAAAAAAAACTGGTAACACAACAAGAATGACAAATGAACCACTGATGGAAAAAAATGACTTGTCTATAACTTGTGATTTTTATGTTTGCAAATGAAGCCTTTGAAGGCAACAAGTCCATGAACAAATTAACAATGTGCACTTGGTAATGTTCACGGTCTTAAAGGTAAACTCAGAGTCTAGTAAGATAGACTGAAGTATGAGCTTTTCATGAACTTGTAGTGAAGCTCCTATAATCTAAAACGTAAACATCACCAGTGCAGACTTCTGGGGCTCAATGCAATTGTCCTACACTTACATCTATAGTCAACTGAACTGTCCTGAGGAGAACTTTCCTGGATTCCAACCAACCCTCCAGGTGGACATGACTTCACAGAGGTCCTGGTTCACCTCTGCAGTGTTTTGCAGATACCTTTTAGCAAATCATACAGTTTGTATACAAATATGACTATGAGTCAATCATTTTAGTTCATAAATAGTGGACAGGCTGTGCACTAAGATTTACCTTTTAATAGGATGCCTCTCAAGGTTACTCCTTAAGGCTGAGGGAATCCTTTTCATGTCAGATACCTGGTAACTGAATTGTAAATAAGAACACTAACACTTTGAAATATAGATAAGTGATATAAATGATTATGCATCTATAATCCTTTACACATATTTACACACTGAACAAGTCAGGGACTACGATTGGATCCAGATGTGTTTGAACTCCACTCAGAAAGGTGTTTAAAACATAAGCAGGACCTTGTTGAACTTCATAGATCAACAGGACAGTCTCTCACAGTTTTGTCTAATCCTGTCCTCTGTGCAATAAACAATCAAGCTTACCTTGCCATAAAATCTTTAAGAACTGCCATCACATTTACTATTGAACTTTGTTAAATCTCTGTTACAAAGGAATTGTGTCACTCCACCCACGATAACTAGAAAATCGCCTACATCAGGTGCCTAATGAAGACAGTGTCATGAAGATGTCCTGACCTGTAAAGTGAACTTCATCTCTGGTCCTACAGAGTCGCCAGGTTTCTTTCTATGGTGTTTTTAAAAGGAATGTATACTTCCTGAAAGCAATTCACACTTCCTCATGATTCCACTTCTCTTAGAGTCCTATTTCAGGATGGAACTGAATCAGTTTCTGAAGGGGTTGTTCTTTCTCACCAATATTGAAGAGTATTTTAATGTCCCATTTTTCTAAAGCTGAAATTAAATTAAGTTTATTCCATCTCCAGTCTATGCTGTTAAAATAATTGGTAGTGTGGGCTTGTGGTGGTGGTGAAAAGAACAACAGGGAGCACTAAGGTTGTTCTAACTTATGCTAATGGATTGTTTTATTCAAATCCAGTTTTGGTAGAGCCCAGGCTGCAGGGAAGAAGGGTTGCTGAACTAAACCTCTGAATCTGTGATAAAGGGGAGTGGAGGGTTGGACAGAAGGACTTTTATTTTTATTTTTTAATGGTCAAATTATAACATAGACCTTCATATTATAAATTCCTGAGGTCACTGACAATCTGGGGCAGATTTTAACTCATGTTAAAAAGTTTAACATCTCAGCACCATTCCCTCAGGCCTCACTACTTCTAGCATTTTAGCATTCAGTCTGGGTTTTAACTAGTTTGTTGTGTTTTTTTTTTCATTTTTGTTTATTAGCACTGCAAATGTATTTACAGTACAAAGCTTACTATTCCTTCCACCGTGTTTCAAGATTGTCTCTGAGGTATCTATAATTATGTGAAAACAGACTTCTAACAACTCTTATTTCAAGAATACACAAAATTTTATGAAACAGAAGGTTCCAAAGAGACTAATGTTTTTTGAGTGTTTTTTTGCATTACACATTTTACAACATGCCTTGTTTTGTGTTGCCAAAAACTAGGACTATCTTCCCATTTAAAGTATATATTTTTAAGATGCATGAATACATAAAGGAAGAGCATAGGTTTGGCTTAATTATCTGCTGGTTTAAGTTGTGTACAGGTCTAATTTTCAAAAACTGTAGAAAGATTATTTCCCATGGCATGTTGCCTGAAGTACATTCCATTTTGAATACAGATTTAAATAAACATCTGCTTTTCCCCCCTGCAGTCTTTTAAAAAGCTGACAAAATTCCTAACCAAATCTTTTCACCTCTGCCTCAAGTAGAAAATATTTAGGAAACAGTCAAAATATCAGTAGAGCATTTACTGCAGTAAACACAAACTGAAGCATTATTATTATATATGGAAAAATATTTGTTAAAAGGTCTGACTAAAACCAAAGGTTCCTGATGTAAAAGGTTTATTCTATCTAAAATTAAAAACACAAAGTAAATATCACTATTGACCCTATAAACAAATAAAACATAGCTGTGAGCAAAAAATGACACACCTTCCAAAGCAAAATGATATTCGTCTGCTGACAAAAAAAACCCAGATAAATGGTTCAGATCTACCTGCTGTTGTTTTTATGTTACCAGCCTTCTTAGAAGAATATTAAAATACGTATGGCCCAGTTAGGGGCCATTTAAAGGTCTCTTGAAAGTGGAACATTTGATCATTTTCTAAGAAAGTAGATAAAAGATAGCAGCATTTTTCTGTCTCCCTCATGTATCCTGTTCTTATCAGCAAAGCCTTGATTGTTTGTGGATGTTTTAAAATTATTCAGAAAAATTAAGCAACTTGCATTTTTGAGAGCTGATCCAAAATCCACTGAAGCCAATGAAAAAAAATTAAATGATCTTTGAGTGAGGCAATAGCCATTAATATGGTTGGTTCAGTGACTGATCCAGTCTAATGCTACAGACTAATCTTACTCAACTTACTGTCTGTTTTCCTTACAAATGATTAGAGTTTGCATAATTGCAGCTGAAGATAACCATAATGACAAATCATGATATCTCATTGAAGGTCTTGAACTGAGTTTTGTAATTTAGCAAAATTAAAAGATTGGAACATTCATATGAGAACTTTCATGATAACATTATAGACTACTACATTTTATATTAATAATGCTTTCTTTTGTAAAATATTAAATTACTATTATATCAGTGTACATAATCCTTATATATCATGCTATGAAAAAAACCCCACAAACAGACTAATATTTCTCAAAACCCAAGGAAAAAATCCCAAACGAAACAAAACACATAAAAACCCTCAATAACTTCTCAATATTCATAACATGCAACGGCAGGTTTAAAATGACCACTGCCCTTTTCTTCTGTGTAATGATTAAGAGAAGCACTTTCCTGCTGGTTTGATTATAACAACATCTTCCGATAAAAAGTTTTCAGGATTTTTTCTGTCAGAATTATTCCCACTAGAACACTAACTATGAGAACAACAGTGCAAGTCAAGGTGTGTGAACTCTGGGGACTTTTTGTGTACTGTAAAGGGAGAAAATTAGTACAAATCTTCAACAGTTAAAGAGGACTCATTTGCATAATTTTCAGTAATATCACTGCCAAGTTTAAGGAAAAGTTTTTAAACAATAAAAAAATATATTTTAATTTTGGAATTACTACCATTTTAATGTTGTCTTAGATAATGGGCATGATTTTTGATATTCAAAACTTGCAAATCAAAATTCAGGTCTGAAAGCTCCTTTGGCTGGTATAAATCTCAGTAAACATAATGTAATAAAATTGTATCTTTTTTTTTTTTTTTGAGTGGAGATAATGTGCATAATGAGAAAATAATGTCAGTAAGGTTTTAAGGCATTTGCTTGCTTCTTTGTGGCACAGTTATTCTTCTAATGCCACTCGTGTCTCTGTCCAGTATCTACATGCATGTGTTTTTTTTTTTTTAATTTTAATGTTCCTACTTTCCTTTTTATGGGTGATTATATATTCATTAATTACTATTTGGACAAAAGCAACCTCTTACACTGTCAAAAGAAGTGCACTAACTTATTTCTGACATAAGAAGGAACGCAAGCTCGGGCCACATATGCATATGGCTCCCAGAGGGACAACAATATTTTTCTAATTGCACTGCTTCACTGCTTACACTAAACAGTCTTAGAGTGGTGCTCACTGCAATCAAACTGGGTTTTTTTATTTACTTGGGCATTTTTTTTTTCTCTGTGTAGACACTTGAGGGCCTGCTATCCTTCTGTTTTTTCAGCAGTTTAGTGTCCTTCATAGAATCACAGAATGAAAGGGGTAGTCAGGTACCTCTGGAAACTTAGCAAGCTCAATTAGGTTGCTCAGGGCAGTATCCAGGCATGTTTTGAGGTTTTCTAAGGGTGGAGACTCCACATGCTCTCTGAGCAACCTGTACCATTGTTGATCATCTTCACTTAAAAAAAAAAACACCTGCTCTCACTTTTCTACCTAATGCACTCCAGCAAGCTGATGTCATTGCCACAGCCAGACATTGACAGCTTATGTTCAAGTTCATTTCCAACAGGACCTCTGAGTCCATCTCTGTCAAGTTGCTTTGGAGCAATATAAGAAAGATATTAAGTTGTTGGAGAGTCTCCAGGGAGGGAAACAAAGATGGTGTAGGGCCTAGAGGGGAAGCCATATGAGGAGCAGATGAGGTTGCTTGATCTGTTCATCCTGAAGAGGAGACTGAGGGGAGACCTCACTGCAGTTACAACTTCCTTGTGAGGGGAAGAGGAGGAATAGACACTGATCTCTCCTCTGGGGTGACCAGTGACAGGATTGAGGGAATAGCCTGAAGTTGTGTCAGGAAAGGTGTAGGTTGGATATTAGAAAAAGTTCTTTACCCAGAAGGTGGATGGGCACTGGAACAGGCTCCTCAGGGAAGTGATCACAGCACCAAGCCTTCCAGAGTTCAAGAAGCATTTGGATGATACTCTCAGGCACATGGTGTGACTCTTGGGGATGGTCCTGTGCATGGCCAGGAGATGGACTTGATGATCCTTGTGGGTCCCTTCCAACTTGACATATTCTGTGATTGTGTGATTCTGCATGGTCCTCAGTCTATGCTGGTACACAAGGCTGATGATCATCCTCATGGTCAGGATTTAACTTTCTCTACTTGGTGAATTTGAGGTTTGTTTCAGACTACTTCTCTAGCCTGTCAGGTCCTTCTGATTGAAAGCACAACCATCAGGGTTATCAACCGCTTCTCTCAACTTTATGTCACCTAATTGCAGTCTTTTCAAGACAACTATTTAAGAAAATTCAAGCATTTTGGTGTTATAGGATGTATAGGTACTCAGAAAAGTATTTTGTAGGTAATCTGGATTGCATGAATTATTTCAATATATTGAATGATATATTTTCAATATATATCTGCCAGGTTTAAGAAGTGAGACTCAAGACACTTTATCAATGCATATGCTGCTCTGATGACAATTCATACTTATTTGAGAGTAAATATATCACTTCAGTGAATTGTACAACTTCTTAATGTGTGCCTTTTAGGAAAAAAATTTCTGTAAGATAAATATTTCTATAAACCGACCATTATGAATGTACACTAACGTATACAGCAGGATGAATACATTAACAACAAAAGCCTGTCACTCGTACCCCTCTCTCTTTTTTCACTTTCCTTCTTTAGCATGTCAAGGCAACCAGATTGAATAACCCTGTAACTCTGTTCCCTTGAGTGATCTTGTTTTTTATTTTCACATGCATTCTACTTCAGATTGCTCATAATTATAGTGCTAGAAAAATATATCTTCTTTTGAAAATGTGCTGTATTATGTGTGGAAATGTATAACAAGAAAAGTTAAGTGCTGCAGTAAGTAAAAAATTATTATCAATATTGATTGTAATAGCCACAGCTCTTTTTCCCTGAACATCTTTGATTATACTTGTTTGAAGAGCAGTCACGATATAGAAGATCAAAATCTGATCTTAGTTACACTGATTTAAATGCAGGATAACTGTACTCTGTTTAAGTGTTCTTAATGAAAGAGCTGAATTTTAATTTGCTTTCCGAATACAGAAAATGTGTTTCACTAGCAACCTGTTAGGGTGAGACTTTGGGATTTTTTTTCTTCATACTCTTTTGATTAATTTCTTTAAAGTATATTTATTTAAGCATTCTTTTATAAATGGAACCACAGCTCATTTTTTATTTCTCATTGGGATATCATTTAAGCATAAGTCAAGCTGCCACTTACAGTCATAGGGTTTAACAGAAAAGATTACTTAAGTACTAAAAGAACTGATTAAAACAAAGCTGTGGTGGACTCATCAGTAAATATTTTTGAATATTACACATACTTTATAGTGTTAATAGCTGTTTTGTTAATAATTTGTCAAGACCTGCAATATCACTTCATTTTATGTTCCTTTCTGAATATTCCTGGAATTTCTGCTTTTCCAGGTGATGAACTAGATTCCAAGCCCATGTGCTAGACAGTCAGAGAATTGCAAAATTGCTCTACCAGTTTTAACTCTAGGAAAAAGCGAAATTCAGATTGGGGCTGTGTGACACAAGATGACTCGTAAAAACATAGCTGCAGAGCAAGGTGGTACAGAATGTGTAAATACTTAAGTTGTTTTCAGAGATACTCCCATGTAATAAAATCTGCAGCCATCCCAGAAGGAAATAATTGAGCAGGGTTATCCATGCTGATTTCAGTCCTGGTAAAGACACTTTTCAGAACACTTGATCTGTTGAACCTTTTGCTGGAAGATCTGTCAAAATATACCTTCACTCTTCATGTTTCAAGGTTTGTCTTCAATTCTTCTATCATCTTTTATGTTAAAAAAAAAGTAGTATGGACAACTGAGAAGAAGAAAATTACTATTTCAACTGAGAAGAAAAGACATTTGGGGATGCTGGTGTACACATGGCTGAATACTGTCCAACAGTGTACCCAGGTGGCCAAAAAGGCCATTGGCATCATGGCTTGTATAAGAAATAATATGTCCAGCAGGACCAGGTCAATGATTTTCTCCATGAATTTGGCATGATGATGCTACACCTGAAATTCTGTGTTCAGTTTTGGGTCTCTCGTGACAAGAAAGGCATTAGAGTGCTGGAGCATGTCCAGAGAAGGACAACAGAGTTGGTGAAGGGTCTGGAACAAATACTGATGAGAGGTTGCTCAGTAAGTTGATGATGTTTAGCCAGAAGAAAAAGAGGCTTAGGGGAGACCTTACCTCTCTCTACAACTACCTGAAAGGAGTTCAGGTAGCCAGGTGGGGGTTGGTCTCTTACCCCAAACAAAAAATGATAGGACAAGAGGAAATGGCCTCAAGTTGCACCAGAGTAGATTTAATCTGGATATTAGGAAAAATTTCTTCACTGAGAGGTTCATCTAGCAATAGGCTGCCCAGAGAAACAGTGGAGTCACCATCCCTGGAGGTATTTATAACATGGTTTTGGTTTTGTTGTTGTTGTTGTTGTTTGTTGTTGTTGTTGTTGTTGTTGTTTTGTTTGTTTGTTTGTTTGTTTGTGGGGGTTTTTTTGGGTTTTTTTTGGGTTTTTTGTTTTCTTTAGTGTGTTAGAACAGCCTGCAAACCTTTCCCTGATCCTTGGAGACTTCAGTGACTTTGTAATGATTTGCACCAGTATCCTTGGAAATTCATAGTGCATTAGAAAGCTCTAGAGTAGAGACCCTAATTTCTCCAGAAAGCAAGGGAAATGAGAGCTCAATGACTACGTGAAGGGAAGATGTAAAACCATGACAGCCTTTCAAATTGGTTAATGAATTCTGTAAATCTTTGTGTGAAAACAGACATCATCATGCATTCACTAAGGAAGAAAAACTGAAAATGAGAGCTACAGGATCTCTGTACAGACTTTGAAGACACCTCAGAGAACACCAAAATTTTCTCATATTTAGACCTCATGATTTCAAGAAAGAAGGCAGACACAGAGCTGCTGAGAAAACATGATTATTGCCAATAAGTTTGGATGGTGTCTCAACAAAACCTTGTCTTCTAAAAAAATATAGGAGGATAGCAAATTCTTTTTTTTCTGATGATATTTTTCTGATGTTTATTTTTATGATGATACAGACTTATAACTCACACAGTCTGCTATCCTCTGCAGATATAGAGCTTTTACTTAGCTCATGAGAAACTGAGTCTACAAAATCTGCTTGGCATGAACGGAAAAACTGTAGATGTGTTGATATATACAAACTATATTACTATTGCAATAACTACCTTATTGTTTTTTGATTTTAAAAATTTGGAAAATAAAGGAATATATACAGACAACACATATAAATAAATAAATAAATTTCTTCAAAATTTTCTTCAAGGCTATGTCTAATAAATTAGACAGTAAATATGAATGTAGTTAGCATAGTTATAGTGATTTTATCCTGTTTACCTCTATTTATGTCTTTATTGGATACATCAGATTTGATTTGATAAAAACATACTCATAGATTGTTTACTGAAGTAGCCCTTTGACTTCCTCTAATAATGCCCACATAACTGGTTAGATATTCATTTTGCTAAGTAGTAAGTGCCTAATTAGCTTTATCTAATCTGAGTGTAATCAGACAGTCAGCAGAGCAGAGGATTCTTTTAACCAAAAGATCTCCTAAAGAAGGGATTGTCTGTGCTTCAGTGGCAGCCTCATTAGGGTTGCCATGAGAAAATTTCCTAGTGTGGAAATGGGCTTCTAGTTAGGGTACAAAATAGAAGAAAATGTATTTTAAAAGCTCTCTGATTAGAAAATAAGTGTCTCTGAGCTCTGAAAGCTGCAGTCACATCCAAATAAACGGTTACAGAAGTTGCAATTCTATTTCCTACAGGCAGAGCAAGCCATTTACAGTATTTCTGGATACTGGTTAAAACAGAAGTTGTTTAGTGGTTTTGGCCCAGAAGAAATCTTATTTTCTCTGATATACATTTCTATAGAAAAATTTCCTTCTTCTAGTAAAACTTTTTTCCATTTCACTAGGCATGGTGGGGTTTTTTCAGGCTTTATCTACTTAGCTACTTAACAGCTATGCTATAAAAGAAAAACTCTCAGATAGAGTGGACCTGTCTACTAATAGTACCAGAGGCAGCAGAAGTGTTAGCTTGAGCAGGTCAGGGATCAAGGTTGTTTCAGCTATGTTAAGCAGTTACAATTATCTTCACACTATCTTCTTGTAATGAAAGAATCATCTTTACTGCATGCAGAATTGAAAAAAAAGACATAGTAAGTCAATGGACCAAAAAATGACACAATACTTGTGTTAAGTTGCATCCCATTGAATGTAATATAGCAAGAACGAAGAAAATGAGCAAAAACCAGTTCTGGAGTAGCACATTTGCTAATCCTTGCTCTCTGAGAAAAAAAAAGCAAACATGAATTCGAGTTGCCATTCTAGGCTCAGTTGTGAACCTCACAAAGATCTCAGCTGAGATAATAAACTAAATGCTTCGAATAAATGTTCTCTAACATGCAAGACTTGAACTTCTGAATGCAAACTTCCAGATCTGATGATGTTTGACAAAGATAACTGGATCTACTTTTTTCCATATTTTCCATAATTAATCTGCTTTCACACTCTGATCAAATGACTTGTACCACCGTATCTTCTCATTTTTTATTTCTTTCATCAATTTGAAGGGAAAAAGCACTCCTTTTCTAGGGCAGAGACCCTTTCATGTATGTCTTGTCAGGACAGAAATGTTCATACACAAACCAAAAATCAACACTAGTATTAAACATTTTGTGTACAACTGAACTTTGAAATGAGTCATAATCTTTGGCTGAGGAATTAGTCTGCTACAGATAAGGTCACTTTCTGCAACAGCAGATAATTCTTATCTTGAAAAAGTTGTGATGTCAGCCAATATTACCATTATCCCACTTCAAAATTAGGAGATAGCTAAAGAAAGTACTTTAAAAACAAATAAATTTAACTCCAAAAGTATAACTAGCTTGAAGGAGTAATTATGAGATTCTACAGTCAGTATTGCTTCCGTATTTCTCATCTGGTTCATTAACTCGCAAAAGTACTTCCACCGACTTCCATAATTTTAAATTTAGAAATATTTTTCTTTCCTAGTGTACTTGGTATTGTTTCATTTGTTTCAAACTTCCTTTTTTTTTTTCTACTGAGATCCTAATTTGGGAAAATAATTAACTGTAGACAAAGGATTAAGTAGAATATTAACTTTTAGCTTCGTTAATAAGGAAGAAAAACACATCTGTGAAGCTGTTCATGAGCAGAACTGGGTGAGAAATAGTTTCAAACAATGACCCACATAGCTAACTAGTCTGGGTTTCAGGTAAAACCCAAACCATTCAGAGCTGTCAGCAGACATATAGAAATAATCTTGCTTTTAGTGATGTGGGCTCCCAAATTAGAGGTATCCAATATGGGTTCAAAATCCTTGCTTAAAAGAAAACAAAGGCAAAAAAAAATTTAAAAATGGAAAGCATACCTTAACCATGAGTTTGCCTTCCTAGTCATGCAACCTCATTATACAGACATCTGGTATGGAGTGGGGAAGCAGAGGGTTATTTAAATTTCTTTGTCTTTAAACACCAAATTTAAAACAAAACAAACCCACAACCTTTCAAGGAAAATAATATTCTTCTTAAAAAGAAAATAAAAAAATAAAAAAAAATTGTTTTCAATAGATTCCATTTAAAGCACCATTTCAGATTTTTTATACAGCCTAAACAAATTTAGACTAGGAAAATTACAATTAAATTAGTATATGTAAAGTATCCTATTTTATATTTAATTACCATAAAACAGTGTTGTACATCAATAAAAACCAAAATATCTACCTCTTTCTATATATATTTGTACTGAGACAGGTAGAATCTTGATGCCTCAAGAACTAGTTCTTCAAATGTCTTGGGACACAGAGAAGTCCCATCTGAGCACTGTCTGGAGAAGGAACTGGGCTTCCCCATTTTCCAGTAGATAATCGTGGTCTGTGTGTATGATTGACAAATATTTTGTGATTATCTCTTTTGTGGACCTTACCAAATATGGGATTCTGAACTGTAAACTATTTCACAGTCAACATCTCATCCAAAGAAGATATG
>NW_020955478.1:784771-792342 GCF_003031625.1 Empidonax traillii
ATTTGCTTGAAGACCACTAACTCTCAGCATGCTCCAAGTTTGTCAGCAGCAGAGTTGAGTACGTTAGAAATTCCCACTGCAGACATACACAATGCAGTAGAGCAGAGGAATGAGCTGGGATGTTGACTGTTTAACAGAGCAAGTGCTCCTGCCGTGGGAACTCTCCTGTGGTTATCACTGGCCTACATCTGCAAATGTAGATGTAATTGAGTGAAAATCTTAGTGACAACACTGCTTTACAAAGTCAAAAGACAGCTTGCTGAAGTCCAACTTGTAGACTTATGTTTCATTTGTTTGTTTTCCTCCTTTCAATAACATTAAAGTGCAATAAAGAAAATTCAGTTAAGAAAAAAGAAAATATTTACTTTCTGCAAAGCCTGATGCTCTTGTTCTTTCATTGTAGGCACTTTGAAGTATAATAAAGTAATTAGAAAATTCTGTCAAATATTTGAAAAATCTTTTGCTTGATTTGTGAAAAAGTCTGATTTGAAAAACATTTAAAAAAAAGTTTATGAAATAGTAATGAAATGCTGAATATACATGATGTACTGCAAGATATTGTATTTTTTTTAAAATTGCCAAACCATTTTTCAATTTCTGTAAGTTTTCAAAAATAGTAAAAACTTATCTTAGAGAAAGTTGAACATCACGTGCTTCTCACAGATTTCTGTGTAGCCCTCAGATAATGAGTATCTCCATGCCAATCCTTACTTAGTCAGTCTTCCTTACACCTCTGTACAACTCAAACACCTTTGGTTTTGTTTTATCATTTTATCATTTTATTTTATTTCACTCCATTCTATTTTTTACTTTTCATTATTCTATTCTATTCTATTCTATTCTATTCTATTCTATTCTATTCTATTCTATTCTATTCTATTCTATTCTGCTTGTTTTCTAAGCATGAACAGAGGATGCTGAAAGCCAGAGAAGGCCTTGCACATGGTTAGTTTGCTAATATGGACATAGAGAAGACACAATACTCACCTGAAACAGACAAAGGTTTCTGAGACTTAGAAGATAAATAGGATGTGTCAGAGTTTAGGCTAAGGACCTCTTCACAGATCATTAACACAACTTTCACAACACTGAGTAAGTATGCACATTCCAGCCTCTGTTCTCCTTGAAAAACCTTCACAATGAGATGGGCCAAAGATGTCTCATTGAAGTCTGAACCCTTCTATTAGCTGGAGACATCCAAGAAAACCTATTCACTTTTTTCAATAGAAATCTGTGACAAAAAATATCTTTTTTTTTCTAGTGTGTTTCACTTTCAAATTGATACCATAATTCTCAGCTTACCCATGAAGTAGAAAAGTCTCGTTATTATCATGCCCTTGCTTTCCTCTTCACCTGGGCACAGCAGGAAAAAGGCCTCAGGGGCTCTACCAAAATCTTATTTTGCAGGGGCCTGATCCTGCCTCACAAAGCCAGACTTTCACAGGCATCCTCTAGGGTGCTGTGTTCAGATCCCTGAAGTTCGCAATTAGAAGGATACCAGTCTGGTGTTTTCTGTTCTTAACATCCACTATCGCTGTTTTACTTAGATAATTACACCTCTCTCTGTTCCCCTTATCAAGCTCATATTCCGTTTTAGAGGTGCATTTTCAAAAGCATTTCTGCACTGGCAGTGCACTGGTGTAGTTACACATGAAATTTCTGCAGTATTATGTTTCCTTTTAAATTGGCCTGTCAAACTCACTAGACCTCCTTGTGCTCCAAAACTGAGGAAACTTTAAACATATTTTTCTGAAAAGGGAGAAAGAGGACAAGCCTAGATCTAAAGACTGGATGGTGAAGGAAGTTTCAAAGTTTGTTACACTTGGCATGTTTTGGGTGGTTTTTTTTCATTTTCTCACTTAGCTTAATATGACAGGCCTCCTTTGGGATTGTTTGCATTACAGAACAAACTTCTTTCCTTTCTATTTTATTATTTAAGGCAATAATGGTAGATTTAACACTTGAATGGGGGGTAATCTCCATGGGTGAGACACGGACAATAGGACATGTTCTGAAGTTGCTCACAAAAAATCCAATTGCATGATTAATATAAAATAATGCATATTTCTTAGCATTAAAGAAACAAGAGATTTAATTTTTTAAACTGTAATGAGATGAAGTTTCATCCTCATCTACCATTTCCTAGTTATAACAGCTAATAGAGAGAAAACCAATTTAATTAAACTTTAAGAAAGGCTAATCCAATAATGTAGTGAAGCAGATTCATCTTGACTCCGTGTCAGAAATCTTCTCCCAGACTGTTCCTCGGAAATGAATCTGATGTTAACATATCTACAAATACTCTGACTGGATTCATGCAGGATTCAGACTGCAGGGTCCTGCTGATTCATCAATTTTTTTTTATGGAGAAACACATATGACTTCTCAGGAACACGTGGCCACGGAGACTTTTCTGATGAGAAGGAATGACCCTTGCAGAGGTGCAACACAAAAATGAGTGAAGTGGCACAGTCTTTCCTGCCCTGAAAATATAGGCTTTGAACTTGTATATCTAGGCGGAGGCACACGGCTATCCAAATGGTCTTTTTGTTCCTCAAGATTGTGTTGCAACCGTCTGTGACATCTGTCACTTTCTATGCAAATTGTTTTGTTGTATCTGCAAAGAGTTTCTGTATGTGTAAAAGATTTTATAAACTGAGAACTTAAAGTCCACTTACGTGGACCTGTTGGAGTGAGTTCGAAGGAAGCTGTGAAGATGCTCCAAGGGCTGGAGCACCTCTGCTGTGGAGAGAGGCTGAGGAAGTTGGGGTCATTCAGTCTGGAGAAGAGAAGGCTCCAGAGACATTTTAGAGCCCCTTCTAGTACCTAAGGGAAATCCAGGAGAGCTGGAGAGGAACTTTTGAAAAGGGTATGAAGTGACAGGACAAAGGGGAAATACTTCAAACTGAAAGAGAGTAGGTTTATGTTACATATTAGGAAAAAATCTTGACTGTGAGGGTGGTGAGGAACTTGCACAGGCTACCCAGAGAATCTGTGGAGTCTGAATCCCTGGAAATGTTCAAGGTCAGGTTGGCCCCCAGGATGGGGCTTTGAGCAAAGGAAAAGAACGAGAAGAGGAAAAGAGACAGAAAAGACAGAGGAGTAAAATAAACTTGGAGAACATACTGAGTACCGTTTAACTTTATTTCTGTTGCAATGCTGCTCAGAAAAAGCGGGATTTGTCTGAAACTGCAAATGAAACCTTTGAGGGAAGGAAACATGTTTGTTTGCTATCTGCAGTTTTAAAAGGTATATTATTTTTTTTTATTTATTTATTTCAAGAAACCTAAAACAGAGGTTCATATATGATTTAAGGTCTACAAATGGTGGTAGATTATCTAAAGGCCTTCATTCATGGTTAAATTGCTAAATAAATTAGGTTTGTATTAGATCACCTAAAACATCAACTATGAACACATTTTCAAAGTTATACAGCAAGGCTCATTTGCATCCAGCAGTTCCATATATGATACCAATGTTCAAAAATAGCTGCAGATCAGAAATCCTTAGATTCTGGATGGTGAGTTTATCAAACTTTAAAATAAAATAAAATAAAAATTACAATACTGATAACTACTGGGTAGTTGAATTTATACAAAAAATTAGCATAGTATCACATGACATCATGATTAAAAGTTAAATTTTATGCAAGATGGATGGCTAAGTCTTATGATAGAGGGATTAAATCTACTTTACTAACAGATTGCAAAATACAATTGTTAATTTTGTGCAAGAACTCATTACACAAGGTCACCCAAGAATAGCACTCTTGTCCCACTGCTATTTAATATTCCTAGTCTTGATTTAGATGAAAATAAAAAGAGATTTCTGATTAAGTTATGGGGACCACACAGAAAACCAGTGGTACTGTAAAACATGAAAGATGTTTGGTTGCTGTTACGAGTCAACCTGAACTGCCAAGCTTAACAGTCACAGTCTAGGGAAACAGGATGATAAAGATTTGCGTAAAAGAATGCATTAGGAAACATAGGAAAACTGGGAGATTATGGCTGAAAATATTCCATGGGAAAAAGAGTTCAGTCATGATGGGAGACAACTTAGTGCCGGTAGTTGTTACCCCCAAAGCGCTGCTGGATGAACACTGCATTGCATCCAAATTACTCCCTTAGAAGAACGAGACTTTATCATAGAGGATCATAGAATGGTTTGGGTTGAAGGAGACCTTAAAGATCATTTAATTCTAAACTTCCTGCCACAGGCAAGGACATCTTCCATTAGATCAGGTTGATTAGGGTCTGACCTTGCCTTGAACACTTCGGGAATCCCTTCCCGAGCTTCACTGTCTAAAACCAGTAAACTTTGGGTAAGTAGTTTTTTTGCATAACAAAATGTAGCATGAACTTTTTTGGATTTCTTGGTTTGTTGGTTAGGTTGTAGGAAATATTTCTGTGATGATTTTCAGATTATTCAAAAGTGTTCACTAGATGGGAGACCTTCCAAAGGTTCTCGATACATAAAAGAATCTATTTGTAGCTTGAGATGTAAAAAGCAGATTCCTTAAAGAGCTACTGAGACTCAAGATCTCTATGGTAGGAAACAACAACAACACATAGATGAAGTAACAGCATTCTTCTTTCCACTGCTGAGCAGTACACAGAAATCTATATGAAATATGCATCCAATATATTTCTGATTACAGACTCTTCTGAAATGTTTAAAATTCACAGTCTTTCAATACATTATCTTTAACATTTTGTGAATAAACTCCTTTGCAAAAAGCACTTCTCCAAAGGGGGGGGGGGGGGGAAAGACAGGATAGAAAAAGAGAAAAAGAGGGGGGTTTTCTTCTAAATCATTTACCCTTGACTTCTATTTAAAAGATATTCTAAATTTCAAATAACCATGTAATGTCCGCTCATTGATAAAAGACTTTTTTTTCTCCCTGGAGGTTTTAATGATGAGTTTAAGGATTTGTTTCATTGAAACAAAGCCCCTTGTTTCCCTGAAATGTTTTCTTGAACTGATATCCACTTATTCAATAATGTTTTCTATAGCTGCACCACCGTCAGTACTTTTATTCAGTGTTTGCAACACTGAAATTCATTGAGCAGCTTTAGAGTACTATATATTAATATTTTTATTGACTTTTATTTGTGAATTCAAATCATGTACTGTAAAGTTCTTGTTACCTATACACTGAATTTATCTTTCATTGTACTGAAAGGCTTCTTAGCTGGTGTATATCGATGTTTGCATATTCTTAAAGATGATGGCAACCATAAGGTTGAAATACTGCAGATCATCAAAAAAAAAGTATGAAATGCTCATATCTTCAAGTACTTCGTGCACAGAACATACCAAACAAGCAAGAAGGAAGTAACCAGATGCATCTCCACAAAAGAGATTGAAAACAGCACTGAAGTTTACAAACAGTGGAAAATTTGGGCACTGAAAGCAGGTAAACTGTTTTGTACTGAAACTATGTGTTTCAGTGGAACAGACTGATTTCTAGAAAGCAGGATGTGGTTTTTTCAATTTTTTTTTTTTTAAAGACACTTATCGGTTTCCAGAAAAGACCTGCTGGGACTCCCTTTGGGAAGTGGGAGGCTGATCTTGCAAATCACAAGCATATTTCAGCATTACTGTAGATGAATACTTTAACCATATGCTTGATAATGTCTTTTTTAATATGTAACTTAGGTCCCTGCCTTTTGGTTTACCATTTAAATTTTCGGCTTTTGTTTCCCAGAACATTTTCTTATGTTAGGTATCTTGAACATCAGCAAGATAACTACCATGCCTCTGGTACAGACCCATCTGCTGCCATCTATGTTGGACAGATGTCATAGGAATTGTCACCATTCAGACACGATTGTCTCAGGGCTCCAAACTCATCTATGAGAGCAAGCTTCTGATAATCACTTTCCTAGTGCAAGTTTTGTTTATCAGACCTAAGACGAATTATTAAACAATATTGTACCTAAACTACCTCAGTCTTCTTTATTCTGCTCTGCATGCAGGAAATTATTTGCATAGAGATCATTACAAACCTTTGGGATACTGAGTATGCACAGATAAGGGATGTCCAAAGAGATGTTCTTGTTGTTGAAACATCAACCTTGAATGACATCTGCAAAGAAAGACTGGAGCTGTTGGGGCTATCTCAATACATTTAACCATGGAAACCCATTGCAACTCAGAGTATGTGAGAAAAGGTCAGAAGAGTTAGATGTACTTTGTTTGTTCACTTTAACAATGCAAACAACATAGTCCACTTGGAAATTTTTGAGTCAAATGCCCTATGACTGAAATTCACTTATTGCAACCATGAAAGTCTTCTAGAAGATTCTGCACTACTACCAATACTTTCAGGCTGGCAACAGGGCTGTTAAGCTGGAAAAAGAATACAAAATATGACTATTATTACAGCTACCTAGTTAAGCAGGTTCTGGTTTGCAAGGTAATTCTAAAGTTTCTGGCAAACTAAATGACATCTTATCTTAGTTTGTTCATTCTTCATCTTTGTTCAGAAAAAGATATAGATTCCTGATGTTCAGAATTTCCTCTGTATTTGAGTGCTTCTTTGAGAAGGTAAGACATATGAAAGTGAGAAAGGATAGTCTAGGAAAACTTGTTCCACAGTGCTATAGTTTTAAAGCTTAATAACTCTTGGCGAAACTATTTGGAATACTTTGACTAACCCTGAACGTGGCTGTGAGACTAGGGAAGATGTCAAAGTGTTATCAGTGTCCACATCTTAAAAGCACTTCGGTCCAGAGAAATACTATTCCAAACATGAAGTAAGAAACTCTAGTAATTTTTTTTTTTTTGTAAATAAGGACTTCTGAGGTTTCACTGCCAGTGTTTCTGTATTGTTGGGAAACCACCAGTACTCATCTCTTCACTGAAATACTTTGAATACTTCTCCACTAATTTGTAAGGATTTCTGTGGTACAGCACTCATTTACTATTTTCTGCGAGCACCTTTCACAAAGAGTAGTACTCTCAAGAAACTTGATAAAGATAATAAAATACAGCCAAATATAATCATTACATCCAAAAAACTGGTCATGACCTCATTACCAACTATAGGACAGGAACTGGGAAAATCACCAACTGCCCAATAAAGCCAGTGCTGGTTTTACGAGAGAGAAAGAAAGTTTTACCTCCGCAGTACACTTGAAACACAGAGAAGAATTTATGCTGTGCAACAGGTTTCTAATTACTGTGATGTTCATTCTGAGAGAATATAGGATGTAATTCTTTGAATGTTATGTGTCAGATGTCAAGATATTTTCAGATACTAATTTTCCATGCATTCTTGAATGGAAATCCTTCCTCTCGAAATAATGAATTTTTCACACATTTATTTTATAGTAGAATGAAGAAAGATTAGGGATTTATGGCAGCAGAGCTTTAGCTCCATGAGGAAACCAGGCAATACTTTTAAAGATAAATATTTTGCCCCAAATGAAAATATTTCAGTTTTGTACATTTATTTTCTATGCAAGGAAAATAGAAGTCTGGTTTTCCTTTAAAAAAAGGAGGGAAACATTTGACCAGGTGATTCTATTTTGTACAGCTATTCATAATGTTTTTGGTATGCAATG
>NW_020955478.1:792425-795806 GCF_003031625.1 Empidonax traillii
GGGATTTATGGCAGCAGAGCTTTAGCTCCATGAGGAAACCAGGCAATACTTTTAAAGATAAATATTTTGCCCCAAATGAAAATATTTCAGTTTTGTACATTTATTTTCTATGCAAGGAAAATAGAAGTCTGGTTTTCCTTTAAAAAAAGGAGGGAAACATTTGACCAGGTGATTCTATTTTGTACAGCTGTTTTTGGTATGCAATGGCAAGAATAAATGGAGAAATTATGACAGTTAATTTGTGTTTGAATGCTAAATTCAGACACATTTGTAAAAATAATAGTAACCTACAAGTGAGTAAAAGTATGGCTTCATTCCTACCCAATATAAGTCAGAAAAAGCACAGCAAATAGCACCTGCTCTCTGCCAGAACTTTAGGTGAAGATATGACAATAAGCAGAGGCACTATGCTATGAGTGATGTCCTTTCAAGTCTTGCAGTTCTGTTCTTAATCAGATTATGAAAAAATACAGGTTTAGTCTTTGTTTGCTCCTATGTATTATGTATGGCCTTGTAGAGGGCTTCTAAGAGAACCAGAAGCATTAGTAAAATAAAACACTAGCAATCTGCCCTCTTGGTAGTAGAATCTGACTGATTCATCCCTTGAAACTCAAGTATGGATTATTTCAAATAAAACTGACAGCATCAGCCATCTGTGAACAATCCAAGTACGTCTAACTCCTCTGACCTTTTCTCACAGTACCAACTGCCTTGGCAACTCTAGCCAAACCTCAGCAGACCTTGTACTCGGATCCTGCACATGCTCTAAATCAATCAAATACTGTAAGGGCAATGTTTCCTTTTCTGATGTTCTAGCTGTTTCTCTGGGTGCTTCATCCATCATTAGTGCATACATTGCAGAGAAGATTGGGTAGCTCTGAAGGTTATTAATGAGCGACTGAACTTTTTAGGTCAGAAAATATGACAGATTTTCAGAACAGATTAAGGATTTTGGCAGCTCAGCTATCGAGGAAGAAAAGAGCTGTTCTCCAGATCCATGTGCTTTGCAGTGTAGAATCCTCCCAGGGATTCAAAAGTAGGTGAGGCAAGGCAGGCAGGAAGAAGTTCCATTTTCCGGTAGAATAACTAATAATTTTGGGAGTAAGAGATGGGTCTTCAGAAGCAGATCTTCAGGGTCAGATTTCCACTCGTCATTTTGTAAAATACAAATGACTGTTGTTTACACTTTCCTATAATTTCTTTTCATACAGCCTTGTCCAGCATAGTGAGTGGCTTGATTACACACTCTGAGACATATAATTATGAAATAGAAACAATAAATATTTTAGGGACACAGCACTCTACCAGCTACTAAGAAGAAAATTTGGTCTATCCCGGATTAAACCAATATAGGTCACTTACCTAAATTATATATCACTGACTGGTGATTGCTCTGAGCCCAAACGATGGTTTCAAATTTAAAGAGGAGCCTCACATCCATTTGCCCACAAAAATGTAATCATTTTATGGATGCAACAATGGAATTGAACAACATGCTTGTAGATCAAGAGTGGCATGCACTCCTGGGGAAAATGAGAAGATCTAGATTAATCTTATTTGTAAAACATTTCTTTTAAAAAATGCCTAGACATAAGAAAGTTGTGATAATTTTTTTTCACTGGAGGTAATTTTTTTTTATATTTATTGATTTTTATTTTTTATTTTTAAAAATATTCATCAGTAAAGTATTTTACAAATATGACAGAAATTCAGCTTATAATTGATGTGAGTGAATGCATTTTCACACATTTGAAAGTCATTATATATAATATATGTATGTAAATCTACATTCTCATGCAGAGAAGTAAGCATACATATCCTATAAAATTCTGTATCTATGTGCTTACACGTGTGTTTATAATTGTGAAAATATTCCTCTGAATTACATGTTTACTGGACAAGAATTATCCAAATTAAATTGACCTACTGAATCTGGAGGTGACTGCTCAGATGTTTCCACTTTGCTGTAACAGATCCAGATTTGTGCTGATCTACAAATTTGCCCTTTCATTCTCTATTCATTTGACTCCCATACAAATAATAAAGAAATTCAGATAGGATAACAAGGAACACATGCACATGGAGGAAAATGTCAAAAATGTTTTATAATTAGGTAGGTTTGGGTGAAGATTTATGAAGATAATAAAGACTGAGATAATGAATAGTTTCTCAACACATATATAAATAGAAAACAAAGAAAAGCAGGCATAGACATTCCAGGGCTTTTCCAACAGTGCAGAAATTTTTTCCAGAGCAGAACATTTTCAATTTCCCCCTTCTTCTCCCCCTCGCCCGCTATGTGGTTTATAATTTGTAAAAAGAAAAAAACAACTGTTCTGTTTTGTTTTAGTAAACTTTCTCTGTCCTAATTAACGTCATTATTCAAAGCCTGAGCAGTAAGAAACTGTTTCAATGGTGCTTCTCTGGTGCTCATCACCATAGTATCTCAGTCTAACAAACATTAATGAATAATAGAATGATAGAATGGTTTCAGTTGGAAGGGACCTTAAAGATCATCTAGCACCAACTCCCTACTCTATCTTCCTAAATGCCCTAATGAGATAGTAATAGAACAGAATAGAAAGAAATAAGTAAATGATGTTTCTTCATTTTTAAAAACATCTTTTGAAAAGGTTTTTACTCATTTTAAATGTATAAATCACAGACATCCACCTGTTTCCTAAGAAGCACTGACTACTCTAGTGACACATGGCCATTAAACACTCACTGAAGGCCTTTAATATATTCACCCACATTAGTCATCTAAAATACAGAGGTGTTACTTTTCCTATTTTAGGAACTATTAAAGTGGCCAGTTCAAGGTGACCCAAGAAATCACTATGTAACTTTTACCAAAGTTGGCTTAATAGATCCTTAAAAGAAGGAGTATGGAGCAGTTTTGAGGAGATGGTCCATGAAACCATAACTGAAGCATTACTTCCAGTAATGGTACTGACCTTTTGTAAGTGCTGTGATAAAAGTGAGCAGGATCTGGAACATACTGACGAGAATCATAAGTCACCTTGAGAATACTTCTTCTAGATATCCATTATCTATGTTTTATTGCATGTCCACATTCAGCACAACTTGCCTCCCAAAAAGGATACAGAGAAGAGTATGACAAGTATGGAAATGGGTTGATTTAGTATTATGATTGTGCAACCTCTCTGTGAACAATTCCTTGGGATCCCCTGAAGATGCTCATCTTACTACATTATTTCTGCTTGGAGACAATGTGCTGAAAAAAACTGGTTTGAACACTGTATAACAAATAAAGGCCATAATGGCAAACTGTGCTCAAAGGTATGGTTATGGATCTGTGATTTCATGTCCCTTTTTTAATGAAAAAACGGTAAGTCTAATATGGTGTTTATAGTTTTG
>NW_020955478.1:795827-798778 GCF_003031625.1 Empidonax traillii
GGGATTTATGGCAGCAGAGCTTTAGCTCCATGAGGAAACCAGGCAATACTTTTAAAGATAAATATTTTGCCCCAAATGAAAATATTTCAGTTTTGTACATTTATTTTCTATGCAAGGAAAATAGAAGTCTGGTTTTCCTTTAAAAAAAGGAGGGAAACATTTGACCAGGTGATTCTATTTTGTACAGCTATTCATAATGTTTTTGGTATGCAATGGCAAGAATAAATGGAGAAATTATGACAGTTAATTTGTGTTTGAATGCTAAATTCAGACACATTTGTAAAAATAATAGTAACCTACAAGCGAGTAAAAGTATGGCTTCATTCCTACCCAATATAAGTCAGAAAAAGCACAGCAAATAGCACCTGCTCTCTGCCAGAACTTTAGGTGAAGATATGACAATAAGCAGAGGCACTATGCTATGAGTGATGTCCTTTCAAGTCCTGCAGTTCTGTTCTTAATCAGATTATGAAAAAATACAGGTTTAGTCTTTGTTTGCTCCTATGTATTATGTATGGCCTTGTAGAGGGCTTCTAAGAGAACCAGAAGCATTAGTAAAATAAAACACTAGCAATCTGCCCTCTTGGTAGTAGAATCTGACTGATTCATCCCTTGAAACTCAAGTATGGATTATTTCAAATAAAACTGACAGCATCAGCCATCTGTGAACAATCCAAGTACGTCTAACTCCTCTGACCTTTTCTCACAGTACCAACTGCCTTGGCAACTCTAGCCAAACCTCAGCAGACCTTGTACTCGGCTCCTGCACATGCTCTAAATCAATCAAATACTGTAAGGGCAATGTTTCCTTTTCTGATGTTCTAGCTGTTTCTCTGGGTGCTTCATCCATCATTAGTGCATACATTGCAGAGAAGATTGGGTAGCTCTGAAGGTTATTAATGAGCGACTGAACTTTTTAGGTCAGAAAATATGACAGATTTTCAGAACAGATTAAGGATTTTGGCAGCTCAGCTACCGAGGAAGAAAAGAGCTGTTCTCCAGATCCATGTGCTTTGCAGTGTAGAATCCTCCCAGGGATTCAAAAGTAGGTGAGGCAAGGCAGGCAGGAAGAAGTTCCATTTTCCGGTAGAATAACTAATAATTTTGGGAGTAAGAGATGGGTCTTCAGAAGCAGATCTTCAGGGTCAGATTTCCACTCGTCATTTTGTAAAATACAAATGACTGTTGTTTACACTTTCCTATAATTTCTTTTCATACAGCCTTGTCCAGCATAGTGAGTGGCTTGATTACACACTCTGAGACATATAATTATGAAATAGAAACAATAAATATTTTAGGGATACAGCACTCTACCAGCTACTAAGAAGAAAATTTGGTCTATCCCGGATTAAACCAATATAGGTCACTTACCTAAATTATATATCACTGACTGGTGATTGCTCTGAGCCCAAACGATGGTTTCAAATTTAAAGAGGAGCCTCACATCCATTTGCCCACAAAAATGTAATCATTTTATGGATGCAACAATGGAATTGAACAACATGCTTGTAGATCAAGAGTGGCATGCACTCCTGGGGAAAATGAGAAGATCTAGATTAATCTTATTTGTAAAACATTTCTTTTAAAAAATGCCTAGACATAAGAAAGTTGTGATAATTTTTTTCACTGGAGGAAATTAATTTTTATATTTATTGATTTTTATTTTTTATTTTTAAAAATATTCATCAGTAAAGTATTTTACAAATATGACAGAAATTCAGCTTATAATTGATGTGAGTGAATGCATTTTCACACATTTGAAAGTCATTATATATAATATATGTACGTAAATCTACATTCTCATGCAGAGAAGTAAGCATACATATCCTATAAAATTCTGTATCTATGTGCTTACACGTGTTTTTATAATTGTGAAAATATTCCTCTGAATTACATGTTTACTGGACAAGAATTATCCAAATTAAATTGACCTACTGAATCTGGAGGTGACTGCTCAGATGTTTCCACTTTGCTGTAACAGATCCAGATTTGTGCTGATCTACAAATTTGCCCTTTCATTCTCTATTCATTTGACTCCTATACAAATAATAAAGAAATTCAGATAGGATAACAAGGAACACATGCACATGGAGGAAAATGTCAAAAATGTTTTATAATTAGGTAGGTTTGGGTGAAGATTTATGAAGATAATAAAGACTGAGATAATGAATAGTTTCTCAACACATATATAAATAGAAAACAAAGAAAAGCAGGCATAGACATTCCAGGGCTTTTCCAACAGTGCAGAAATTTTTTCCAGAGTAGAACATTTTCAATTTCCCCCTTCTTCTCCCCCTCGCCCGCTATGTGGTTTATAATTTGTAAAAAGAAAAAAACAACTGTTCTGTTTTGTTTTAGTAAACTTTCTCTGTCCTAATTAACGTCATTATTCAAAGCCTGAGCAGTAAGAAACTGTTTCAATGGTGCTTCTCTGGTGCTCATCACCATAGTATCTCAGTCTAACAAACATTAATGAATAATAGAATGATAGAATGGTTTCAATTGGAAGGGACCTTAAAGATCATCTAGCACCAACTCCCTACTCTATCTTCCTAAATGCCCTAATGAGATAGTAATAGAACAGAATAGAAAGAAATAAGTAAATGATGTTTCTTCATTTTTAAAAACATCTTTTGAAAAGGTTTTTACTCATTTTAAATATATAAATCACAGACATCCACCTGTTTCTTAAGAAGCACTGACTACTCTAGTGACACATGGCCATTAAACACTCACTGAAGGCCTTTAATATATTCATAGAATCATAGAATCATAGAATCATAGAATAGATTGGGTTGGAAAAGACCTCCAAGATCATCAAGTCCAACCCCTGATCCAACTCCAATTACTATATCATGGCACTAAGGGCCACATCCAATCTCTGCTTAAAAACCTCCAGGGATGGTGAATCCACCACCTCTCTGGGTAGGCTGTTCCAATGCTTGATTACC
>NW_020955479.1:0-31317 GCF_003031625.1 Empidonax traillii
AACCAGGTAGTCTCTCCTGCTTGCTGCAGCCTCCCCTCCGGCTCCAGAGCTGAGCTCCAACCCCCAAACCCCACCTCTTTCCATACACACACCCTGGCCTTTTTCCCAATTCCTCCCCCTTCGTTGCTAGGAGATTAATGTCTGGTCATTTAGGGCTCAGGCCAACTCCTTTGTTTATCTGATGGCCCATTAACACATACACACAAGAGGGGGAAGGGGAAAGGAAAGACAAAATTTCTTGCTAAAATCAGAACTATGACACCCAGCATCCCAGCCCCCTGGGAAATTCCATATCCTTTGGAAACTGTTTCCCTCAAAGCCCACTGAGCTTCAGAGTGACTTTGCACCTTGCAGGAGGCAGTTTGGGCCTCTTGGAACCAAAATGCTCGGGGCATTTGAAGGATGGGCATTGCCCCGTGATGTTCTCCTGGTGACTGAACCCCCCCATCACCCTGTGCAAAAACTATCGCACATTGTTGGCAGTTAATGTGCAACTGAGGGTAAAAGTAGGATAACACCACCTTCATAAGACTGTAGGGAATGTGACAAGGATGAACCACTCTGAGAAACACAGTGTGGGACTTTTTTAGTATGTAAATACTGTAACAAAAATAAGATATCTGCTAATTTTACGATTTTGTCCTAGTTCATTTTATAATTAGTAATTAAATTGATGCTAAATATCAGACATGTTCTAGGTTCCTCATTAAGGCATCTCAGCTGCAGCACTTGGATTCAATAATGGATGATTCAACATATGAGAAACTACAAGATCGAGTATCTTTACTAATTCTGTTAACATTCTAGAGAAACAATGAGATCCAACGTTTCCTTCTCCCTCGTCATGCATCGACCATTCCTGTTTTGGGAGATTTCTGAACTTTTCTGCATCTGGAAATCTTGTTTAATAATAATGTTTCTAAATAAATTAGATCTGCTCCCCTCTGATGATGTAATGAACTGTCATTAACTAAGTGTGGTAGTCTGAGGACATCAGGAACTGGCTTGGATAAAATGTTGTCCAAGGTAGGGTAATGCAATAAACAAAGAAAATTACGTATTAAAAGAATAACGCCATCCAATATCACAGGATATGATGGAAAAAGGCTAGAATTAAACCTATACCAGTTTAACTATATGCATGTGGTGGCTTTGGGTCCTGCTCCCTGCAGAAGGAATTTCCTGAGCAGCCCGAAGTAAATATTTGACAGTTCCAATCCTCAGTTTCAGAAAACTGTTAATTTGCCAGAACTGACGAGACGGACAAAAAGAGCATTGAAATGACCACCCTACCGAGCTCCTGGAGGCTCCCCCACCCATATATCGCAGAAAATAAAACTGCACAGCAAAACACCCTCCTGGCCGGACTCAATGAACAAACGCGTAACTCAATTAGCGAGTTAATTATCCATTAATTAGCGAATTAAGCCCCTCCTGAGGGACCCTGGGCCAGGGCGCCCCCTGGCGGCGGCCCAGGTGGAACTTTGGGCGCAGCTCGAGCGCAAGATCCGCGCCCAGGACGAGATCGTCCCCATCCCCGCCACCAACGGCTCCCTAAAACAGCATCTTCTCACACTTGCAGGGCACCAAACCGAAAAGCACCGGCTCTGTTTCGTATTCCATCGGGCCTTCAGGCACCTACTGCGCCCGCAAACACTTCACAAGTAACTCCAGAACACGTGTGCCCCACGGAGGCATCACGGTCTGACTTAAAACTCTCCGCAGACAAATAAAACCAATGTTCCCAACACGGAGCTGAGGAGAGCACCCGACAAACAGCAGTTTGGCTTTCAGTCGTTTCTTTAAATGACAACAAAGTTTTGCTAATAAATGATCGGCTCTCTTCTCTACCTGTGCTGGAGGGAGTTTCAGGCCGTGTTCAGCTGCGAGGGTATTTTAAGCAAAGGTGAAATATATTTAGAAACTGGGTTTTGGACAAACGCTTTATCAGCTAGAAATTTCAGCACAAAAGCATTCCCTTGCAAACATGCATGAGATCCCTCTGAAAAGTCTGGTCGGAAAATCTTTATAGCCAATATTTTGACGGCACAGTGCTTTTGATACACTTAAGTTACCTTCGTTCCTGCAGGATTCCTTTATTTTCCAATAAAAACATTCCTCTCTAACCAATCATCTCCGACTAAGTTCATTACACGAAGAAGAAATATTCAGTAAAACAAATACAACCTCAAGTCGCCTGGCAAGAGAAAACCCTGGGTAAGGAACAGCCTCTCCGGTACGAGCGCGGATCTTACCTCTTCAACTGTCAGAGGCATACAGATCCGGTACTCCTTCATGAGCATATTCCTGCTGCTCAGTGCGGACTGGCGAACTGCGAGAAAAGTGGGGATTTCTGCACAGAGATCACAACGAAAACCAAACACGGGAGGAAATAATCAAGCCTCTCTCTCTGTGCGCACTTGACAATGTGTCCACAAGACAGTAGCGCAACCATCCAGGAAGGCTGACCCAGCAAGAAGAGAAACCAACACAACCGCTTCTTTCTTCCAGTTCTTCCTCCTTCACGCTGCGATCATGGGAATCTCACGGACGCTCGCACCGAGATACGCTACCAAGTCTCAAACCCCCACCGCTCTCGCCCCAGCCGAAGACATCCGTCGGAAGTGCACGGAAACGCCGAGCTCTCTCGCGGCTGTGTCAAGACATGCCTGGGGCGGCGAAAAGAACAAACGAGCCGAAAATGTGGCTCTCGCCCCCGCCGCCGGCAGCAGCAGCACCGTGGGGCGGCAGGAGAGAGAGATGCGATGCTGAGTCCCGAGACAAAGGCTTCTTATAACGTTCCCCTCTGCCGGCTGCCAAGCGCGGCTCCCACCTCCCCGCCGCAACGCGGCTGCGGCCGCCGCGGCTCCCGCTGCGCTCGGGGCGGGGGCAGGGGGGGCAGCGGCGGGCGGGCGGCCGCGGGTCCCCCGCGCAGCCGCGGGCGGGCGGCGGTCACGGGCGGGCGGTATCGGCGGCGGCCCCGGCGGGGCTGGGCTGACATCAGCGGGGCGGCAGGAAGGAGGGAAGGCGGGGGGGACCGGGCGGGCTCAGCGGGGCCGGGCCGGGCCGAGCCGAGCCGCGGGGGCTCCGCGCTGCGCCCGCCGGAGCCTCCCGGGCGGGGGGGGACCGGCAGCGCCGAGCGCGGAGAAACCGCGGTTTGGGTTTATTCTTCCGCGGGGAGCGGTCGGGTTTGGGAAGTTTATTGCCCTGCGTGTGACCAGGCACCTTGCGAAGCGTTGGCGCCCCGCGAGCCCCGGGCTCGCAGCCGCCCCCCGGTACAAAGGAAAGGACAAGCGTGCGCTCGGTGCGGACACAGCACAGGATGTGGAGGCCTCACCCATTTCCCTTCTGGTCAGCCCTTCGTTATCAGCCAGCACATTTTGCAGCACAAATAAAACACTTTTTTTTTTTTTTTTTACCTTTTTTTTTTTTTTTTTTTTTTTTTACTTTTAAATGCCACACAGAAAGTTCAGTGAGAAAGCGCCTCCTTCCCAGTCGAACAATAAAGCCAGAGCCGTTTTAGGAGGGCTCCCCGCCTCCCTTAGTTGCAATTTGTTATTGAAATCGTCTTTTAATATGCTTGGAGGTTGTTTTTCTCAGAGACATTTACCCATCATTAAGTTACAACTTGAAATGCACTGGAATCCAATTCAGAAACTAGCTGAGAACCCCAAACTGTTACACAACCTCAGCATTTTATGCTTAAAATGCTCATCCTGCTGTTTCTCCTGTGCTCCCAGTGGCTATAAAGCCATTCTCTGGATTGCAGAGAAGCACTGTGACAGTAAGAGGAAAATACAAGGCACTGCACAGATAGTGGTAAAATATCCATCTGCATTTACATATCAATTATTTGCAAAAAAAAAAAAAAAGTGATGAAATGCTGTATTTGGGACAGCTAAAGATGAATTTATGTCTACAGTGAAATGTGTGTTTCATAACAAGAAAGAGCAAAAACCCCTCAGAATTTTATTGGTTCTGGATGTACATTTCAGAGCTGTGGGTATAATTCTTAGCCCAGAGGACACAGTGCCATCTCCTGGAGCCAACTACGTCCCTCTGCCAGCCCCTTGCAATAATGGCACAATATTTCACATCCCTGCCTTCCTAGGGAAGTGCAAACACCTACACAAAGAAATAAAAAATCTGGGAACTCTATTAACAGTCTGCATTTTCAACTGAGGTATGAACAATGTGTTTAATGAGACTTCTGTCTCAAATGTGACACAGCCATTTATAAATATGGAAACTGTGGCTATAATTCATAATGTTGGTACTGTATGTTCCTGAAATTCCACGCAAAATAGCCCAAACAAGGCAATACCTTGTGATTCTCACTGCAAGAAGGATGTTGAACTGCTGGAGTGAGTCCAGAGAAAGGAATGGAGCTGGGAAAAGGTCTGGAGCACAAGTCTTATGAGGAGCTGGGAGGGTTCAGCCTGGAGAAAAGGAGGCTGAGGGGGAAACCTTCTCACTCTCTGTAACTCCCTCTCAGGAGGCTCTGCTGCCAGGGAACAAGGGACACCGTGAGAGGAAATGGCCTCAGGCTGCACCAGGGGAGGTTTAGATTGGATACTGGGAAAAATCTCTTCACAGAAGCATTGGAACAGGCTGTCCAGGGAAGTGGGGGAGTCTCCATCCCTGGAAGTGTTCCAAAAATGTGTGGACGCGGCATTTGAGGACATTGTGGTGCTACTGGGTTGACAGTTGGACTTGATGATCTTAAAGGTCTTTTCCAACCTTAATGATAGACAAGGACACTGATTTCAATAAAACCCTGAGAAAGACTTAAACCATTTTGTCCCCTTTACGTGCTTTCAGCATGAACCAAACCTATAGCTCTGTGTACAATAACGAGGTGTGCAGATCTGTGGAAAGCAGTGTGTCAAATCCACAAGCTGCTTAAAATGGAAAACAAAACTACTTCCTATACCTGCAGTCACCCTGAACTTACTGCCAGAGGCACAGCTCAGTCTTGTGCTGGCTGCACATACACATGGGATAAAAGCAGTGCCCCTAAGGATGTCCCTTACAGCTCCCAGCTGTGATGACTGTCCCCAGCCTCTCTCCATGCACCACTTTTCCAGGGAATATGCCAAGACAGAAAACTTCCAGCTCCCACTGGCCAGACAGTGCCTGCCTCAATTTTGGGTCTTTGATTTCCACGAACTGGCAGAAATTACTACTCTTACCTCTGCAACACCCTCTCTAGGCTCAGTTGTGAAAATGAGACATTTTTCGCTCATCTTTCATTTCTGCCCTGAGGGGAAAAAGCCCATATGTTAAATCATGCTGAGGATGAACTCCAGATGGACTTGTGTCAGCAAAGTGTTGCTTCAGAATAAGAGACAGCAAAAGCCAAGCTATTTTTTTGGGCGAGTTTTGCTAATGACTTCTGAATAAGAATTTAGAGAATTTTTTTAGCCATCCAGGAAGTCTGCATTGGAGGCAAAAGCTGCCTCCTTGTCCCCCAGTAAACCCATGCAGGTAAAGGAAAACAACGATTGCAGTATGGATTAATTTTCTTCCTCTTTCACTCGCTGTCTGAACCAAATTACCGTGTATGGGACTATGTTCAATTAGATTAGTGTGTGACTTTCAACTTCCCTGGAAGCCATCACTCACAATCCATGAGCTGTAAAATTATACTAATGTTACAGTGAGCTAAAGGAATGAGATTTTAAAAATCCAAAGCTCTGTAAAAATTTGTGAATGGCCAGTTAAGAAAGAACAAGTGATGCACCCTGAGTGATACATGCGTGTATTTTCAGTACTTAGGTCAATTAAAATCAGCTAACAATGATTAAGGATAATGGATAAATTGTGTTAGGGGACTTTTTAAATCAAGTTTGAGTTCAAACAGAAAGTGATTCAAGGCCCGGGGTCTGTGCTTTGCTAATTGGAAGGCATGCATCAGGCACAGTTGCAAAATACAGTATTAGAGCTCTGAATCCATTTAATTGAATTACTCTGAATTTACAACAGTGCAGCAGATGGAGGAACTCAGTCTTAATTCTGTCAACAAAAGATTTAAAACAGTTATGTCAAATACCCCTTTGGCACAATGTGTTGGTCCATGTGCAGTGTAGTCTCAAAGTAACACAACACAAAATGTAATTTTGTGATAACTTATTCTTTCTGGGAATCTTAAATAACATCCAAAGATTCCCATGGTAGGGTGTCAGAACAAGGTGATTTTCAGGTCCCTTCCAACCCAAACCATTCTGTGATTCTGATTCAGGGCATTACCTGCTCAGCGTTTCTTTCTGAATTGTCTGCTTGCAAACACGAGGGAGTTTTTCTGGATTTCTTCAGGAAATGAAACTTCTGTGGTGGGTGACACTGCGCTGGGAGATGATGGCAACCCTCGTGCCCAGGCATGGATGGGTTCATCATCTCACAGATGGCTGTGGGGGGCTTCAGATCCATTCAGAGGGATGGGCTGAGGGGGGAATCCCCTCAGACGTGGGTGTTTTTAGGGGCAGATCCCCTCAGAGGCTCAGGAGGGGGGTGTCTCAGATTCCCTCAGGGGGTCTCAGGTCTCCTAAGGGGGTCTCTGATCCCCTCACAGGGTCAGGGGCTCTCAGATCCCCTCGGGGGAGTGTCAGCTCCCCTCACAATGTCAGGGGGTCTCAGCTCCCCTCACAATTTCAGGGGGTCTCAGCTCCCCCAGGGGGGTCTCCGATCCCCTCACAGTATCAGGGGATCTCAGCTCCCCCAGGGGGGTCTCAGCTCCCCTCACAATGTCAGGGGGTCTCAGCTCCCCCAGGGGGGGTCTCAGCTCCCCTCACAAAAGGGTCTCTCCGATCCCCTCACAGGGTCGGGTTGGGCGGGGCGGTTCCCTCAGCAGTAGCTCCGCCCCCTCGGCGGGTCCTGGCGCGCCCGGGGGTGTCCTGTGCAGCGCCTGCCTGGCGAGGCGCGGGGTCCTTGCCGGGGTTGTCCCCGGCGCGCCTGCGCGGCCCGGCCGGTGGCGGTGCTGAGGCGGCGGACGCGGCCATGGCGGAGGGCGGCGCGGAGCGGGCCGATGGCCGCATCGTCAAGATGGAGGTGGATTACAGCGCCACGGTGGACCAGCGCCTGCCCGAGTGCGAGCGGCTGGCGCAGGTGAGGCGGCGGGCGAGCTCGGCGCGGCGGACGGGCTGAGTCATGGCGCGCTAGGCCGCGCGGGGCAGAGCTGCGGCCGCGTCCTGCTCCCCCTCGGAGCGGTGCTGAGGGCGCCCGGAGAGGGACCTGGGTGCCGGGCTGGGGAAGGGGAGGAGAGGGACGGCTCCGCTGTTTCAGGGCTCTGTGGGAGATTGGTGCCCGAGCAGAGGGGTGCTTGGCACTGACCAGGCTCCCAGGGGCAGTGGGCACGGCCTCAAGGCTACCAGAGCTCCAGGAGGGTTTGGACAACTCTCTGAGTCACAGAGTGGGATTGTTGGGGTGTCTGTGCAGAGCCAGGAGCTGGACTTGGCTAATCCTTTGGGTCCCTTCCAGCTCGGGATATTCTGTAATTCTCAGGCGGGAGGAGCTGTCGGGTGAGGGGAGGGCCCGAGCGCCCCACAAGGGGTGCAGCCCTTCCCTCTGCCCCTGCCCGGGCACACGCGGGCTCGGTTGCTCATCGTGCGCCAGCGCTGCCTTCGTGTGACTGGTCCCGGGTATGGCTGGACAGGCAGCGCTTGGCATCCCTAAACTCGGGGATGTGCGAGCCCTGAAAGGCTGGAATGGAGGGACAGGGTCAGGGCAGGCTCTGGGGTGCCTCCCTCGGCTCAGCGGCTGTGTCTGTGCCCCCACCTGTGACCGCAGGGTGTGTTTTAAGGGCTTTTTTATAAAGGACTTGTTCTGTAGCCTGGAGATTCCTGTGCATCTCAGAGCTCAGAACAGGCAGAGTCACAGAATGGGTTGAGTTGGAAGGGACCATCAAGACCATCCCGTTCCACCCCTGCCACGGGCAGGGACACCTTCCACTAGCCCAGGTTGCTCAGAGCTCCATCCAGCCTGGCTTTGGGCGCTTCCAGGGATGGGGCAGCCACAGCTTCTCTGGTGTTGCAGTTTGCTGTCCCAGTAGGATGCATCTGACTCTTACGTGCTGCAAATCTGCCTTAGTCTGTCCTAAGCCCATTGTGTGGAGAGCAGGCACTGGGGTTTTATGCACAGCTCTGAGTAGGAGTGGACACCATGGCCGTGTTTCATCCTTACACAGCATGTAAATTCCGTGGCAGTGAGAGCACATCCCTCACAAACATTTTATGTAAAAGATTTCGGTAGGATAGCTACGTTTTAGAAGCAAATCTCACTTTCTCTGCTTTGTTACTCATTTTCTAGTTTCTGACTGTTTTTTGCAGCCCCACCATTGCCATGGGGTGATACAAAGTCACCCATATTAAAATTTTTGCAAGGTATTCTCTAGGTTTTACAATTTAGGACTAAAAGTGCACTGTGGTGTCTGTAACTCCCCTAAGCAAAGGCATTTATAGTTCTCAACCCCCTGCCAAAAAGGCAGGACTATTATAATTCCCTGTAGTTCATGCTTTGTGTAATACCCTGTAATTAAGATATGATGGATGTGGATGAAAGTAATAGTGGAATAATTTTTTTGGCCGAGGTGTTTTTAGTTGCATTTCTGTTCTCACTTCAAGCTCTGTTTTGGCCAGGGAAGAAATGAGTCTTCCACGCAGCTCAGTGAACATGAGCTCACCAAACCTGTCTGGAACCTGCTAAGTTTCTCTCTCAAGGCAGACAGCTTAGAGCATGTATTGTGCAAAAACAAAACTGTGCCTTTCCAGTTTAATGTCTGTGTAGGACCATGGATTTAAAGAGGGTGCTGTGTGTGTTTCCTGGTGAATGAAAAATGAATGTTCAGGCTGGTCTGTTGTTTTTACCTGGGTGAGAATTAGAGCTGCTCTCAGTTTAAACTGAATTATATTCTTCACTCATGTAGCTGATTCTCTGCCTGTCTTATTAGGAAGGAAGATTGCAAGAAGTCATTGAAAACCTTCTCTCCTTGGAAAAGCAAACACGGACGGTGAGTGGGACGTGGATATTCTGGGGTGTCAACACAGCCCTTGTTCCTGTGTTAAAGTCAGGAGGGGACTTGGAGTCTCAGTCTTGCATTTCTTTAGAAAGCAAATCCCTGAGGCCAGACACAGTAATTACTGCCCTGTGTGTAAGAGAAGTGCAGGTGCTGGAGGGGCTGCAGGTCCATCCCCCTGTGACGTGCTCTCGGTGTGTTCCAGGCGTCTGACATGGTCTCCACATCCCGCATCCTGGTTGCCATAGTGAAAATGTGTTACGAAGCGAAGGACTGGGATGCTCTCAATGAAAACATTATTCTTCTATCAAAGAGGAGAAGTCAGTTAAAACAGGTGAGTTTAATCCTTTGAAACAAAGGAAAAAAACTCCTTTTGGAGCTGTGTTATGTACCTGATTCTGTATGTAGGTACTCTGTGTGTGAAGATGGTGGTGCATCTTTACACTCTTCTACGTTCTTATGCGTTCGTGTTCAGATGTACATTTAACAGAATCACTGCAGTTTATTGTGATCAGATAAAGCGTGTGCTTCACACTTGGAAACTCTTTGGCATTCAGGCCTGTGTGAGAAATCAGCTGAAGGCACTTGCATTTAGGAAAGTGCAAAGTTTATTGCACTCTGTGCTTAGAGTGGCTTAATTAGAAGTCGGCAACAGGCAATTTTAATGACATTGTTTTAGGAAGAAAAAGGTTACCTGTCAGTGTGCAGAAACATTAAGAGTGTGTATGAAAGTAGAGTGTAGTTTAGTTCTCTGAATTGCACAGACTGCAGCTGAAGGCTTGGATCATTTCAGCTGAATTTTGAGGAACTTCTTGAGGAAGAAATTTCTAGAAGTTTCATTCTGGTTTTTTTAGAAGTAGGTATTTTAATAGTCATTGTACCGGCTTTGTCAGTGTTGTTACCAGTACATGTTCAGTGCTTGTCACAAAAGCATCAGTGAGAAGTGATCACCCCTCTTCCTTCCCTTGCTGAGGAATCTACAGGTGTCCTGAGGAGAAGGGTTAGTGCACACAGTGAAGATTCACCTCCCCTCAGCCGTGCAGGTCTTGGGGCAAACAGAGAAGTTCTGCCAGTCCGTGTGAGAGTTGTGTGGATTTGGCAGAGGAGGAGGAACTGCATGGAGTGGATTATTTTGAGTGTCCCTGGAAAAACTGAGATGAAGGGGATGACAGAACAGCATCACATTTGATCTGTAGCATCAGTCACTGGTGTCGTTTTACAGCTCGTTATGAACCAAAGTGAGGAGATGGATCTTGGGTGCTTTTTGTTGAAATGAGTCTCTTCAGTTTGATGTGACATTATTACTTACCTCTGAGTGTTATAATTTGACTACATTTGGGAAATCTGGACCCACAGTGTGTTTTTCCTTTCTCTTTTCATACCAGGCAGTTGCTAAAATGGTCCAGCAGTGCTGCACTTACGTCGAAGAAATCACAGACTTGCCGGTCAAACTGCGCTTAATCGACACGTTGCGAATGGTGACAGAAGGAAAAGTAAGATTTTGTTTTAAGACTGAGTGTCTAAAAGGCAGAATAAAAATGTTCATCTTTAAAAGCATAGCTCCCTAACATTATTTTTAATCCCGTTCAAGTAAGAGCAAAAGTAGTTTTTAAATTAACCTGAGAAGCCACGTACTGTATTTCTTTCCAAAAGAATGCAAATATTTTCCAGCTGTCATATTTAAATCATATGCTGAAACACTGGTCATGTTTCTATGATGATTAATGCATTCTAGAATTACAAAATGCCACTTATTTTTCGCTTTTTCAAATGTTATGTCCTTGTGATGTCAGATCTACGTGGAGATTGAACGCGCTCGCCTGACAAAGACTCTTGCAACGATAAAGGAGCAGAACGGGGAAGTGAAAGAAGCTGCTTCCATTCTGCAAGAACTGCAGGTAACACCTGGGAACTCAAAATTGCATCAGCAATAGCAATGAATTCTCACTGTTTGGGGATTAGTGTTTAGAAACTGCATCAGGTCCATCTGCAGAAATGCTGGAATGAGATTTTTGTTGGGGAAGGTGTAACTCAGCTTTAACTGCTTTTGGTACTCTCATGGGTTGGGTTGCAGAGAGTATTTACTCCACTTTCACCTGCTCTGTAATAGCTTTATTCTGTTGTTTGGTTTTGGTGTGTCCCCCTCTCCAGACTCTTCTGGCACAGCTAAGACTTGATTTGACTTTGAGTGTTAAATAGTTACATTTTCATTTCAGGTGGAAACCTACGGTTCAATGGAAAAGAAAGAACGTGTAGAATTTATCTTGGAGCAGATGAGACTCTGTCTAGCTGTAAAAGACTATATTCGGACTCAAATTATCAGCAAAAAAATTAATACAAAGTTTTTCCAAGAAGAAAACACAGAAGTAAGTCACTTGAGGATTTTTGTCTCTCCCTCTCCAATTCCAATTTTTATCTGACTTACCTCTCTTCAGGTCCAAGTGTTTTTCTCAATCCAGCTGAATTTCCTTTACCTGTCGTGGAGCTGTATTAATGTGACTCTTTGATAACTGTTTCAGAAACTAAAGTTGAAATACTACAACCTAATGATCCAGCTGGATCAGCATGAAGGCTCCTACCTCTCCATCTGCAAGCACTACAGAGCCATTTACGACACTCCCTGTATCCAGGCTGAAAGTGAAAAGTGGCAACAGGTAAAAAACTTGACACACAAAATATCTGTATTTTCGTGGGGCAAATACTCATTTCTTCCCAGATCAATGTGCAGCAGATGGAATAGCTCACCAGTCCGTTCTGAGTTTGGTTGTCTTTTATGGCTGTTTTAACAAATTGGCTTGTTTTCAGCTTAACAAGTTGAAACTTAACAAGTTGAAAGCAGATAGGATAAAGTTGATTTCAAAAGAATATTCATAACCAACATCTTCATTCTGTTGTCTTTGAAATCTCCAGAATGTCTGTTCTGTTTTGTGTAAGTCTGTTTTGTATCCAGCTGTGCAGGTGTGGTCTGAGTGGTGCAGTTGTGTGTGCAGTACAGATGGCAGGTGTTTGAAAAGGGGTTTTTAATGTATTAAATACTGGGATTTTAGCTGACCTGTACCAATTTAAATGCATCGCTGTGAATGAGGGTTTGTTTCTGCAGATGGCATCAATTTTCTTCTTAACTTAATGGAAAAAAACCCACTTTTTTCTCTCAAACAGGCACTGAAGAGTGTTGTTCTTTATGTTATCCTTTCACCTTATGACAATGAGCAATCTGATCTGGTGCACAGAATTAGTAGTGACAAAAAGCTAGAAGAAATCCCCAAGTATAAGTAAGTGTTTCTAATAAACAATTCTTAAAGAAAAATGTAATAGCAAGTGAAATCTCTTTAAGCAACTCAGAATTTAAGGGTGTGTGAAAAATACCGTAAAAATGTCATGATTGTGCAACTTGTACATGAAAATGGGTATCTCTTTATAAAAGATTTTCTAATTAGAAAAAGAGTCTGATTTGAGCTGCCCCCTGACAGCATGAAGTATCAGGGTATATTCAAGAACAATGAATATTCATGTTAATAAAAATAAAACATTTCAAATTATGCCTTTGATCTATTTTAAGTGTGAACTAAGCCTTAGTAACACAGGATTGTAACCCAACTTTCCTAAACCCTTTAGAGACCTCCTAAAACTATTTACCACCATGGAGCTGATGCGGTGGAGTGCCCTAGTTGAAGAATATGGGAAAGAGTTGAGAGAAGGATCCCTTGACAGTCCTGCCACAGATGTTTTTGGGTGTACAGAGGAAGGTGAAAAGAGATGGAAAGATTTAAAGAACAGAGTTGTGGAACATGTAAGTCTGACTGGAGCTGTGTACTCAGTGCCTTGGCTAAAACTGCTTTTTGCTTCCTGTATTGTAACTACAAAGAAAACCAAAAAAAGTAGGTAGTAAAGCCTTTCCTTTTGTGTTGTAGTTCAACACTTTATTTGCTTGTATATCTTCGTTATATTACTCTTATTTGTAGTATTGGCACAGTTGTCAGGAAAAAGAGCATATTGCACTCAAATGGTGAGATTTAGCATTCGCATTTGAATAGAACAGAAACTTTAAAGTCTTGCTTTGTATTAAGTTGTTGATTTCTTTTCTCAAGAATTTGTCACATAGAGACTGTTACACCTTTTATTAACAAAAGAGCTGTTTGTTCACAGCTCCCTCCCACGCCCCATGCCGGGCTGCAGTTAGAGCACCACAGTTCCTAATCTGCTTTTAACATGGACTTTTATATTTTTGCAGCCTGCTTCAATTATTTTTTGCACATAACCCTCTACTCTGAACACTTTTATTCCAGAATATTAGAATAATGGCTAAATATTATACCAGAATTACAATGAAGAGAATGGCACAGCTCCTGGATCTGTCCGTTGATGTAAGTGTGGTTTTGCTTCTCCTTCTTTCCTCAGGGGTGTGGAAGTGTTTGTGTGTGGATGCTTTTCCTCTCCTTTGCTTGTCACGTGCCTTGCTTTCATATCTGTGTAGCCAAGTACTCCAAAGTGTAAAAGTCTGTATTCAATTTTTAATTTCATGGAAAATAAGCAGCTATAGGTCAAATGGAAAAAAAAAAAGGGGGTTTTAAAGTGCAATATTGTTACAGCTGTATTTGTTAGGTATAAAGGAAATCTTGTTCCTGGTGCTTTTGTGCTGTTTGGGAGCAATTCTGATGTTTTGTAGCTAAAAATTCGACTATTAATTAACTATTAATTTGACCCAGTGCTGTTTGTCTTTCCAGGAATCGGAGGAGTTCCTGTCTAACCTAGTAGTTAATAAGACCATCTTTGCTAAAGTAGACAGGCTGGCAGGAATTATCAATTTCCAGAGGCCTAAGGACCCCAACAATATCCTCAATGACTGGTCTCACAAGCTCAACTCCCTCATGGCCCTAGTTAACAAAACCACCCATCTCATTGCCAAAGAAGAGATGATCCATAACCTGCAGTAAGGTGCCTCAATAATCTCAGTGCTTTTAAAGAAGGCATTAAATCTTCATAATAGAGACTATTATTACAAGTGTGTATATGGTTTGTTTTCTCCCTGTCAAGCCTTCCTGGTCTAAAATTTAGAACATAATTCTGAAATTCCTGTTGACAATTAAGTTCCCTTGATTATTCATTCAGTTGTTAAATGTTTTTTGCTACAATTGGTGAAAGAACATAATAAAACTGTATTGCCTGTATAATAATGGTCTTGTGGTTCCTTTTTTTCCACGTGTACCCTTACCTGTCTAACACATAATTCTGTGGTTATTTCATTACAGGACTATTTTTGAGGCTGTGATTGAGAGGATTTACTGTAAATAATAAAATCATAAGGGTTTATAGAGCTAACTTCTATAATATTGTGAAGTTAAGATACTGTTTAAACAAAATTCTGGATGTTTATGCTCAAGAATAATGCTATTTCTTGTGATTTGGTATTACAGTTAAGACTTTAATTAATTCTGAACTGACAGAGCAATCAATTCATGACTAAGTACCTAAATCTTGTCTGCTTGGTGCAAGTCACTCATTGCCCCTGTGTTGTTGTTGTACTTTTTAATGGCTACAATAGCAATTAATCAGTTACTTTAAAGCTTCTGCTTATCATTGTGTGTTCCATTCAGAGAAGAAAATGCCCTGTTTAAATATTTGCTTTAACCTCCTGTAATGGAGGGAAGTTGTGGACCTTTCCCCACGTCCCTGGGCTGGTTTTTAGGGAGGTAAAATAGCACAAATAGTATGGTAAGAATCAATGGAACTTTGCTTGAATTTGCTCCGGTTTTGAATGCTTTTTAATGCTAGCCATAACCACTCTGCTCATAATGAATTATGTAAATGATGTATCGAGATGTGCATAAACCCCATCTGCTCACAAGGACGCTGAACTTCATTACACCAACGCTCTTATCATGTCAATACACGGGAAGTCTGCAAACTTCAGGCAGGGATTTCGAGTGAGGGAGGCCTGTGAAGGGACAGGAAAAGATGGAAGCCTGTGAGCAGTGATTTGCTTGGGAAATGCAGACTTTGGACATGCTTCTGGGAGATTTGGGAATGTCATTTTGGAGGCTTGTAACTTGAAAAGCCCCCCCAAGCCAGCTCGCTGCGTCTGAGCATCAGACAAGCAGGTGAACTATCGGTGAGGGAAGGGAGAGATTGGAGCAGCTGTTCAGAATGCACAGAATGTCACCATCTCACTTCCTAACTTGCATTAGAATCTCCATGGGACAAGTTGTGTAAAACCTTGTCACAGCCCTGGCTGAGTGTGGGATGTTCTGGTCCTTAGGAGGCCTCAGGAGCAGAAGAAAACCCTTATCCTGCCCGGAGAAGGGACAGAGTGACTTAAACCCCAGCCCATCTGCTGGAAACAGGCAAGAGCCATCAGAAAGGAGAACAATGGGTCATCAGGGGAAGTGGGAACTTGCCTCTCCCTGTTCTTATCATAAACATTTTCCTGCCATTTGCAATCTGCTCTGGAATCTTCAGCCCCCCAGCGTTTAAGCTTATCCGCCCTGATGCTTCCAGCAGATGAGATGTGCTGGGCCTGTTTCCCCAGCCAAGCCTCTTGTCCTTTCTATCCTGCAGTGGAATGGTTCCGTGTTCCTGGCCCTGCTTCCTGAGGTTCTTGCAGATTCTCCTTGCAGGAACTCCCTCTCTGGCTCTATCCCTCTATGCTGCCTTAGGTTGGATTTAGAGCAGGAGTTTTTGGAGAAAGGAGATGGTTTGTCCCCCCCTCACAACTACTTTTTGCTGTCAGCATTGGAAAGAACTTACCCTTGGACAGCCCAGGTATCTCTTTAAACTCGATTCAGAGGGATTTATGAAGGTTCACCTTCATGGTCTGTATTCCTGCCAAAGATCCACAGTGATCAGGCTTTCTGCCTTGTGATCCAAACCAGATTTTTGTTCTCCCTTAAATCACCTTGGTCTTGTTTTGGAACACACTGCCCAAGGCAGACTCCCTCCCTCCCTCTGTCCTGAGTGAGACATTCCTGCTGTGTACTCAGAACTTGGTGCCAGGAGCAAGAATCCCTCAGGTTTCCCTCCCCACACACCAAATTTAAAAGTTTTAAAACAAAATTGTAGAATTATAAGCTGTAGGGTAAGTCCAACTGAGTGGAAAACAATCTATTTAGCCTGAAGTTTGGTTTTAAAGGGGGTTTTGTTTGTTTGCAGGCTACTATTGATGAAAATGAAATGAGTGTATCGGGTCTCTCTGGAAAAGGTTTCCACAATCAGGTTCCTAGGAAAAAAGCTGTGAACTTCTGGTGCCAGTTCATCTCAGGGAGGCAGATCCATGTCAGCCAGAGCTCCTCCATGAGCAATTTAAAGGTCAGCATAAAGACATTTTGGCTTCTTAAAAAGATTGCACAGGGACTGAAGATCTTTGATCTTGACAGTGTGGGATCAAACCATCCCGTTACTGTGACCTTTGTAGTTTCTCTCTCCTCGGTGCACCCTCAACATCCCCTGATTGCTGGTTGCTTCTCAACGCTCTCATTTTGTGGATCAAAGCAGAAATGCGTTAGTTTGAGTATTACTTGCTCTAGAAATTGTATGTGTTTAAGGAGTTCATGTTGAAATATTACCCGTGGATAATTATGAAGCAAGATTAAAGTTGAGATCATCTGTTCATTAGAGGACTCTGGAGGAATTCCAGGGGAATTTTCCTGCTGGAAAATCAAAACTTGCTACTCTTCAGCCTAATAACCAGCCATTAATGGCAGCCTAGAAACAGTTTGCTGTATTGTTTAGCGAGGCTAAGAATTACTGTTGCTATCTCACCTCAGGTCTACCACTGCCTTGTTTGTGGCAGAGGCTAAACCACTTAACTTCTGCTCCTTTCCCATGACTGCTGCTTCTGAGGGAGTTCAAAAATTTATAGAGGTCCAGTGTGCTCAGACAATAAAAACACTGCTCCTCTTGCTGCAATCAGCCTGGCACTTCACTGAGGAAGGCCTTCTGTTGTTTTTGTTCTCGGGGGGGGGAACGATCTGCTCAAGAAGAAGCCTCGTGGGATGTTGGGCTGCAGGGTCAGGGAGGCAATTCCCTGCTGCATGTCTCCTGTTCTGTGCTTATTACTTTGACATGTTAATTGTGATGGGTTTTCCTGTATTGGACAGCGTGAGTGGGGCTGACTGAAAAATCAAGCTTTCTGTGCTCAAGGAATGCCAGTTCCCAGAAACGGGAGGGAACTCGGGCAGAGAATGGAAATTGATTTTCTGAATTTCCTGTGAAAGTAGAAGTCTGAAGAGAAAGGAAAAAAAAAAAGAAAAAAGCAGCAGTGTAAGTTTCAATTAAAATAGTTTTGTTTTGAAAATGTAGAAGCCAAGCTGTAGCTGTGATTCCAAGCGTGCAGCTCGTGGGTGAGCCAAGACTCCAGGGCTTTTTGGCTCCCAGCTCTCCATTAGCCCTGGAGCAAGTGAGGCTTTGAGTTCCCAACTCTTCCAGAATCTGTGCCACACCTTTCAGAGCTCTGCTCAGATCTTGGCCTCATGGCAGGGAGCTGGGCAGCTCTGAGTGGCCCCTCCTGCTTTTTGGCCAGGATCCTAGATTTTCCAAGGACCTGGGCATGGCTCCTTGCTCCACAGAATAGGGAGAAGCCCTGCGAAGCAGCATAATTTACAGAATCCTGACTAAAGAGTAGGGACACAGGATGTGTTTAGTGCTTCTGCACAGGGATTCCTTGCAGATCTGCTCCCTGGCAGGGTGGGCTTTCTAAGCTTCCAACAGGGAAGTGCAATTTTCAGATGGGAGGAGACATCTCATGGAGTTCCTCCCAGAGTGGCAGCTAATGGGATAAACTTAGTTCCTTTAATTACCCTTTAATTCTCTATTGAAACGTATCACTGAAAGCCACACAAAGTCTCTTTCTTCCCACGTGGATGTGTAACCAGTTCCTGGGACATCCTGTTACAGCAGCACAGGAGCCAGAGAAGTGGCTCTGAAACCAAATTTAGTTTATTAAGGCCCTTTGGATTTGGGATCTCATCCCTCAAGCCAGCTGCTAAAGGATTCTCACTTTGAGCAGCATTTCCAAGGTTAACGAGCACTTGGAGCCCCAGTTTGCTTTGGACTCACAGTCCTCATCTTTCTATCTGGTAACAAAGGCTTTGAAAGAGCTTGGAGGGGGCACCACATGGAAACAGGGGAGTTATTCCAACCTTGCAGTGCTTGGCAGCCACTCTCTGGGAGCTGCTGGCTCCCTGTCCAGCCTCTGGCATGTCCACTGAGGGTTTATGCAATACCATTAACCAGTCCCCAAAACAGGGTAAAACCTCCTTCATCTGAGGGCTGAGAGGGTTAATTGAAGTACCAAGATCATAAAAAGCAGAGGGGGCAAGGGCAGAGGCTCCACGCTGTGTGTTACACACAGCACTTTTCCCAAGGTGGGGATTCCCTGCTCCCACAGTCCTTCCCAGCTCCCTTCTGAGCTGTTCTTACGGGGCAGAGTTGCCACCTTTTTACAGCAGCCTTTGCCACTTGGTACTTCCAACGTGGAACTTTAAATCAGCAGAGAGCAATAAAAATGGGGTCTGTCGTTGAACAGATCCTTCTTCCTGTAACTCAGTCACTGCCACACAGGCTTTTTTTTTTCCTGGTACATTTTAAAGAAATACACTCAGGACAAATGGGCACAAAAAAAAGCTTCTGGGAAAAATAAACCCATCAAATTTCTGTCTTCTCCAGTCTGAACTCCAGAGGATATAGGTGTGTTTATATCTAAAAACATGCATAGAAAACTAATTCCATTTTCCACTGCTTTTTAAATTATAATTTAAAGAAAACTTTTGTATTTTATACCAGAAAAAATTATCAGTAATATAAAGCTCACTAGGAACCAAACACAACCAACCTCCAAAGGGACTAATTCCACTTCAACAAGCTTCAAGACCCCCCACACTCCCCTCTGGCATGGCACTGACATGGGTAACTCTAATCTCAACCCTATTTCCAGAGCTGAATGAAAAAGTGGCCTGATTTAAGTCTGGGGCTGCAAATGCAAAGGATTTATTTAGATTTGTTTCCTCCTGTATTTACATTTTTGCAGGAGCTCTCTATAAATGCATTACTGATGAATATTGAAAACCTTCTTGGGCACAAGTATCTTCTTGCAGTGGCAATGCATCAGAGGCTTGGCTGGTGGTTATTCTTCAAAGACTTAGGAGGCATTTAAATGTAAATTTAAATATAAATGCATTTAGGAAAATCCAATACTAAAACGATCTGGATCTTATAATAATTTTAATTAAAGTGGAAGGAGAAGTTTTCCAAAAACACTGAAATCCTGTGTTGGTGATCAAGATCCTGATGTAAGCTGTTTTTCCCCAACTTTTGGTCCACTTTGCCCTAAATCACAGAGCACAGGGCATCCACCCACGGCAGCTGGGCCAGCAATGCCTTGAAAAAGCCAGGTTGCAAAAGAGCGTAGGTATTAAGGACTGATTGCCAAACATTCTGAAAACACAGCTAACAAGGAAGATTACTCCATGAAAATAAAACTGTTATGCCAAGCAGTTTCTGATATTCATGCACGGCCAGGACCTTGTTACCAGCAGTCCCTGGGCACGGGCAGATGGGTTTGGAAAACAAGATGTGCAGCAGGAGCTGCTCCATCCCCTGCTCCATCCCCCTGGACCCAGCCTCGGGAAGTTTCCTTGAGGGAAGGATGGGGGTTTTTTTATGGGAAAAAAACCCATACAGAATAAGAACTTAAAAAAAAAAAAAATCCAGAACAAAAAAAAAATCCAACTCACACAGTAGAATCACCATGGGAAAAAGCCATTTCCATGCTTTTTTTCCAGGGGTGGGATTCCTGTCCTGCCCGTCAGGGCCTCTCGGGCTCCGCAGCCCCAGGAAAGGGGATGGAGCGAAAGGAAGGAGAAACATTAAAAAAGGAAGAAAACGAGGTTGCCGGTTTCCAGCGCGGGCGGTGCCCCCGGACCCGATCCGTGAGGGGACCCCGGGCTGGGTCCCCGTCCCTGTTCCCGACCTGGACCCAGACCACGACCCCAGACCCGTCCCCATCCGCGCTCCCATCCCGTTATCGTCCCATCCCCATCCCCATCCCCGTCCCGATCCCGGTCCCGGCCCCCGTCCCCATTCCTGCCCCATCCTGGTCCCGTTCCCGGCCCCTGGTTCCCAGCCCGTTCCCCTCCCCATCCCACTCCCGGTTCCTCGTTCCCACTCCCCATTCCGTTCCTGTCCCCTCCCGACCCCGGTCCCAGTCCCGTTCCCAGTTCCTACTCCTTATCCCGGTTGCCGTTCCCATTCCCGCTCTCGTGCCCGGTTCCCTGGTCCCGTTCCCATCTCATCCCCGTTCCCATCCCATCCCGTTCTGGGTTCCCCATTCCCATCCCATCCCCTCCCGTTCCCGTTCCCTCTCCCAATCCCCATGCCGTTCTGGGTTCCCCATTCCCCGTTCCCGTCTCCATCCCGTTCCCCGCTCCCGCTCCCGTCCCGTCCCCTCACGGTGTCCCCCGCCTCCCTTGCCGGCGGCGGGCGGGGAGGGCCGGCCTTTCCCACAATGCTTTGTGGGACGTTGACAAGTGGATCCAAGATGGCGTAGAAAGTAATGACAGGTAAGTCGGGACTTCCCCGTCCGCCCCCGCGGGCACCGAGCGCGGCCCGGCCCGGCCCGCGCCGGCCCCGCCGCCCGCCCGGGACCCCCGCGGGGCGCCGCGGGCCGCGGGGCGGGCGCTGCGGGGCCGCGGGGCCGCGCGGGGCCGGCGGGAGCGGGCCCTGTGCCCGCCGAGGGCCTGCGGCGGCCGCCGCTCGGGGGGTGCCGGCGGCCGGACCCCGCAGCCGCCGCGGCCCCCGCGCCCCGCCGGCCGGAGGAGCCGCCCCGGGCCCCGCCGGGCACAGCGGCCCGCCCGCAGAACCGGGGATGCCTCGCACAGCCCCCCGGGGGCTCCGGGGGGGATGCAGGGGGGGGTGGGAGGCAGCTTTGTTTTTGTGCCGGGCGGGGCGGGAGGGGGCACGGCCCGGGAATAACAGCCCCGGGATACGGGGGTTTGCGGAGGGGTGGGAAAAATAAATTCGGGAGGGTTTAACGGCCGCTGGAAAATTGACCCCCCTCGCAGCAGTTGGAGGGTGGGCAGACGAGCCTGTGTTTTTGTTTTCTGCAGGAGGCTTTGGCAGGGAGAGTGGAGTGGAGTTGGGAGGTTTTAACTCAGGTCCCGGGAGCACCATTTACACCCTGGAACGGCCCTGAGACTGAAAACAGGAGACTTTACACTGCACAGCCCTTCCAAGACACTGTATATATATATATATATATTTTTAGGGCGAATCCCCAGGCAGGAAAAGGTTATATGTTGCCCCTCCCGGGGTGGGCCATGTCCTTTTATTAATTTCCAAGTGGGTGCAGTTGTTTTGGCCTCAATGCACTGTTAGGCAAAGTATTGTTTGATTATAGTAATGTGATTTAAACGTATCATTGATGGAAATTAGGAAATAACTGCAGGGAAACAGTTGCAAGGCTGGTTCCCAATTAATGACAAAATGAGTAAGAGTTAACCAGGTAATAGGATTTTTGCATTATCAGAGGTACAGTGAGCTTGAGATGAAGTTTTAAAATAACATATTTAGGTTTTTGTTGAAGGAAAAAAAACCCATTCAGTTGTAAGGCAGGAAAATACCCTAAAAATGAATACTACCATTGACAGATTGAGTGTATCACTGTGGCTTGGGATGGTTTGATTGTTGAGGGCTTCTAATGTTCTTAACAAATACTATAATTGAATCAAGGCAAACGATAAAATACACCCCCTCACCATTATTTATATAAGAAAATACACATTCCTTTATAAAAATAAAAAAATAAGCAAGTGATACTTGGCAAGTTTGTATTATTTTCTGAGACTGACTGGTAGAACAGGGAGGTTTTAAAATGGTGTGTTTTAATTTTAGTTGTTTTAGTACTTTTGAGCCACAACAGATTGTGAATGAAAACACTATTTTTTGATTTTGTATTTTTTTTTTTTTCTTAAATGGCAAAACTCGTTTTACAGGGACAGTGTGGGGGTGCTGGGCAGCTTCTTGGTCCATAGTGAGGAGCTGATTTTAAACATTCAGCTGAAACTTAGAAGAGGGGAAAGTGTACAAAGGACCCCCAGGTTCCCTCCCCCTCCTTGGGATGCAAACCAAGGGGATCAGACTGTGGTAGGTTTGGCTTTCACAGCACAGAAATTGTGAGTGGTAGAAGCTGAGTTAAGCTTTTTTTTGTTGAACTTTAATTAGCAGAACAGTTTCTCTTTATTGGTAAGCGAAGGAACATTTTATGTGTTATTACTGATAAATTGGTTCTCTTTGTAATTTGTTCTGAGAGCAGAAATTACTTCTTTATTTTTCCTGGCTGAAATCACATTTCTATTATCACTCTTCACCTCCATGGATTTTTTTGGACTTCTGAAACATACAGTGTGTCTTTTCCCTCTTTTAATTCATACAGACACTGTGCCTTTTTAGGTGAGCCAGATGAATTTTTCTGTGGAAGAACCTTATTAAAGTGATGGCTTGAGGACTTGAAAGGTTGTAATAGCTGGCTTTGCTGGGTTTTGTTGGTTTATTTTGGGATTTTTTTGTTGGTTTGTTTGGGGGATTGTTTTTATGTCTTCCCATCAGACTAAAACTTTAAAGGGAGATGTGGAAGCAGCATCTTATTCTGTAATTTGTCCCAGTTCTGCTTCTTGTTCCGTCGTGGAGGATCCTTTTCCTTTGTGAAATCTCACTGGTTTCAGAGCAGTTCCTTCTGGGCTTTGGGATCAGTGTCAGCTGATCTGGTTGCAGGAGAAGGGTCGTAGTTTGGAGAGAAGGGTTGAATTCACAGAGAAATACTTATCTCTGAAAATGTGATTAAGGGTGTCTGGAAGGCTGGAAGAGGTGATGTTCCCAGTGGACAGGTACAGGCTCAGTCCTAGAGAGATGAGGACAGGCTGATGCAAAATCAGTGCACCTGTTCATGCTTCCTTTGGAAGGAATTTAAAATAGGAGTAGTGAATCTGACCAGTTTGTGGATTCTGACACCAGTGGATGAAAGAGCCCATGGAAGAATATTATTACTAATGTTTTCCAGCTCTGGATGAAATGTTTCTGCATCATTGGTGATTATTTTTGTTACTAAAATCCCCTTTGCAGTTACACCTGGATATTCTTCCCGACTTTCAATGTGTTGGTTTAATTTGTCTTTTTGTTTGTTATTTACTGCCATCTTACATTTGCTGCTGCAGGTTATTCGAGGTGTTTTCACGTCAGTAATGGCAATTCAGATGATTAGCTCAAAGCCCTTGAATCTCTCACCTCGGTGCAGCCCCTCCCGAGGTCAGTGGTACCTCACAGCTCTGGGAAAAGGAGTGAAATCTAAATTAGGAAAGATTTAAATCCTGTACCCTGTGTGCAGCTGGAGGAAGTCAGGGAAGCCCTGGCTTGGGGAAGGAGGAGGAAGGATGGTGTCACTCTGCCCTAGCTTAGGGATAGAGTGGTTGGACAGCTGGAATTCCCCTGCCCTGGGGATCAGTAGGCCAAGAATCCTGGTGGGCTCCTGACGTCTCTCCTGGCATTGCCAAAGCCTTCTTCCTGGAAGGAAGCAGATCTCCAGTGTTCCTCCCTGTTCAAGGCTGCCACTGTGTCATCACAGGGGGGCTAAAATACCGAATTTTGTAATCCTGACCTTCCCTCCTGCTCGTGTTACAGCTCTTTAATCATTTCTCCCTTCCTTTGTTAGGGCAAAAGCCCATTTTCACTACGTGGCCCGTGTATTTTTTTGCCTTGAAATGGAAGGACTGCGGGTTAGATAATCAGAACAAACAAGACCTTCCTTTTTTGTTCTTGTTTGTCTTGCTATTTCTTCCGTGGCCTTTGGCAGCACTTGTGTTTATGTGTATCAATGACATATATTTAAAGACATGGCGCTTTATATGTTTGATTTCTTGCTGCCCTCAGTGTAGACTTCTGCAATTGCCATTCTTTTTCAGCGAGGAAGAAAAAAGGCTGGTTTAAGAAAAAAAAAAAAAAGTTTGCACACAGCATTGGTTTGGAATTGAAAAAACAAACAAAAACAGAGGAATGCTTTGTCTTCTGGAAAAGTAAACTCTTGTTTTCCCCCAGTATTTTGGGGTGGGAGAAAACAACAAAACTTTAAAGATAGGGAAATTTGGAGTCTGCAAGGTCAGACTGCTCCACAGGGACAGGTCAGCTTCTGGGGGGTTTTATTCTGGTGACATGGATCTGTAACTCCAGTTCCTTATTCCAAACCAGCCTTGCTTACTGGGCTTTTATCCTCTCTGCACACAAATGTTTACAACATGAGGCTTCAACCAGAAGCGATCACTCATGTCTGAGAAACACAGAAATGTGAATATTACTGTAGGAAGAGAAGTGCTTAGGAATTTAAGCAGGGAGATTGTAATTACCCATGGGTGAGAATATGTTTTTCTGTTGCATTTCTGTTGCACTGCCAGTTGAAGTTTGAGGATACTTAATGAGGCCATAACGTAATATCCAAATATTTCTCTAATTTTATATGCAAATTTGTTGCTATAAATTAGGAATGCACTGGTTATTTACCCAGCCTTTTCTCAGAGTCCTCCATAATGCCAAATCACAGACTTACTGAAGGAAAGGCAGATAAAAAAATCATCGATTTCAATCTTTTTTCCTTTTTAAATGTTATTTTACTGCCCTGAGAGGTTCCATTTCACGACTGAAGAGTTTGAGCGGTGAGTGAGGCCCCGTCCTAGTGCTGAATGAGGACAAACTTCCCCATTCTCTGAGCGGTGTGGAGTCTTTGTCAGGTGTTGGGTGGCTCATCATTTAGAATTAGCAGCCCTGGACTCTGCAGGTTTTCCACACAGCAGTGGGTACACAGGGCTGCTGAGCTGGTAGCAAGAATTTTTGCAAGTGGTGTTATGGAGGGAGATGTTTTGGAGATGTGACTGTGAACTGTTGTGCCTTTTGTTGCTGTTGGTCCCGCTTGCCTGAAGAATGATGTGTCTGAGGTGGATGTTTTGAATCTTTGGCCTAAATGTGGTCTGGGGAAATAAATGTCATGCTCTCTGCTGTTTGCAAGAGGCAGGAAGGCTCATGATTCTCCAGGCTGTAGTGCTGAAATATTGGAAGGAAAAGAACAGTGGGTTTGTGTTTGGAATGAAATTTTGAATGTTGGAGCGGCAGGAAGTGAAGGATAGAAATGTGAGCACTGTGTGGATTGGACTGAGCTGGTTTTATGGTAGTTGGGGTAAGTGTGACTTAGAAATGATCTTTCAGTCTGTGAATTTCACAGTCTGGGTTTTTTTCCCCCATAGTTATATATAGCAAAAATACTGTATTCATCAAAACACTAAAAATTACACTGCTTAAATATGCTTAAAAGGTCTTTCATAGCCCTTCAGACCCCATGGCAAGAGGGAAATATGTAACACGAGCTGTTTTTGAGTATCTTGGTTGTTAGTAATGTGGCACAAGTGTTAAATTGGCTGGAAAACATTTAGTGGTTCAGCAAACCAAGAAGGTAACAAATCACAAGCAGGGAATGCCGCGGACGAAGAGCGGAGTGGCTTTGGCAGCATGTAAAATAAAGCCTCTTCCACGTGTACCTTTTCGCTTGATGGAAGGTAACCTGGATTTTTTTTTTCGAGTGAACATTTCATTTTATCCTGGGATAATTTTGGGGGGGGGGACAGGGACAGGTTTCTGTTCCCAAGTGACGTTCCTTGGCTGCTCCCAATCAAATTCCCCACCAGCTGAGATTCCTGAACACTGCTGACCGGCCGCAAGAGCTGCCTTGTATCTGTTCCTCTGCTATCTCAGGGGCCAGAATTTGTCAGACTTCTCTCATTATCTCCACAGGGAGGTCGCTGAGGGGGATGTTTTTTAGCGCACTTTGGAATCTGCACGGACCCAGCGCTGCGGGTGTGCTCTGGAAGCGCTGGCTCTGATGAGGGCTGTTGGTGCGGGCGGGTTCGAGGTAACCGCGCTCCGGCCCTATCTGCACACACTCACACCTCTGGAATGGTGCAGGACGTTTGTTTTGTCGTTTGAGCTGACTGATCTTCCTTGGCTGTGGCTCTGTTTATGTTTGTTTGGCTGGGGCAGACAGCGCTTCCCCACTTCCCAAGTTTTGTCAGGATCACGCCGTTAACCACAGCAGGATCGTTACTCATTCCTGCTGATGCAGTTCTTTGAGTGGGGTTTCAGAGACGTGACTGAATCATTAATGTTCGTTTCAAAAGGAATGAGGAGGGCGAGTTCCAGGGGGGAACGTGTTTAGGATGCACGTTGTGGTGTTGCTGCGAGAGGAGAACTTGGGAATCCATGTTCTGTTCTTGGAAGAGCCCAAAAACTGAACCTTTTGGTTGGTCGTGCATTTGAGGAGAGGAAACAGGGACGTTTTAAAAGCATTATCCATATGCAGAAAGGTTAATAAAATTAAAATACAGAGTTAGAAGACAACTTCCCCAAACCAGGCTTGGCTGTATTATGCCAAACTACTTGAAGCGGGGTCATGTAAAAATGAATTTCAAAGGTTATTTCCAGTAAAGATAGCAGTTTTTAGAGGTGGAGGTTACTTATTACTTTGAACTTTCCAAAAGGCACACAAAAATATCATGCACAGTTACATAATAGGTGTGGTTTGGGGAGAGATGTGTTTGGAGGATCTGTGGGTGGCGTGATTGTGTTATTAAATCTGTTACGGGAGGACCCTTTTGTGCTCAGCACTCTATAAATGCATAACCAGAAACTCAGTCACAGGATTGTTCACTACTATAATAAATTAAAGTTCATTATGAAGCTGCAACGAAGACTGAGGTATATGGAAAGAAAATTTTCCTGTTCAGTTTCGCAACGTTCTGGTTGATTCCTGGGCTCTGTTTGTGACCAGTGCAATGAAGCTGATGCTCAGCTTGAAGATTTTTACAACCTTTCGCCTTTTGAATGGATTGAAGGAGCGATTCACATTTTGCATCTCAAACAGAAAGTGAATTTAGGGCTTTTTTTTTTTTTTCCCCCCCATCTATCCAGCTGTAAACCTCTCATATTCACCTGTAGCATCTGTATTTGCCCTGGAGAAAAATACCTGTCCCTGTGCTCTTCAGGTGCATCTGCTCGCAGGGAGGTGCTGCTTTGCAATATCAGGAGTGCAGAAAGTTCTCCTGTGAAAATGAAAGTTTGACAGTGGAGGGAAGACTGTTCCAGCATTGCTGCAAGATCCCTGTTAAGCAGAGAAAACGTGGATTGGACCACTGAGCTTTGGAGCTGCTGGAGGTGGGGCAGAGTTTGCACGGGGTTTTCCGAACGGGGATGTGCCGTGATAAATAATTCCCTAATTTAAAACCACTTTTGTCGCTGAAAGCCAAAGACAGCTGTATTAGATGAAGCTGTGAATGGAACACGAGACTGGGAGTTAGGAACTGCTAATTTTGGTTCTGCCTCCGAGACTGATTCAAGTGGTGAATTTGGCAGATGGGCTGTGGTCAGGTGCTCTGTGCAGACGAGGGGCAGGTTCAGCGAGCGCTGTGGAGAGCTGTGACACGTTTGTGCCTTTTAACTTCTGAAACACATTTGCAAACATCCTGGTGTGCGTTCTGTGTTGAAATGATGCTTGGGAATCTTCCCTGACCTCCCCTTTGCGTTCCTCGGGAGCGCAGTTCGGCGCTCGCCTGGCATTTTGAAAAGGAGGTGACACACGTTTAGTCACATCGCCACAGATGTACCTCTGTATCATACAGCAGGCATTTCTCAGGAAGGACTTCTGGCACCATCTTATGACTCAGAGCAGAATAATACTGGGAATTGCATGACTCTATAAGTCCTTCAGATTAGTGGTGTTCGCTTCTTTTGGTCAAGAGGGTTACGAAACACCGTGATGTGAAATGTGCAGAGACAGGAACAAGGCCGAGTCCTGTTATCGAGGTGTTTAAAGGGAGGTTTTGCCACAGGTTTGGAAGGTTGTGAATGTTTTACTCAGCTTTTGGAATATGGATGTCCTGTTCTGCAAAGTGTGGTTGAGTTTGAGGCTTGTAGGTTGGTGCTGCTCCGTGGAGAGCTGGTCAGGCAGTGCTGATCCTCCTCTTTTGTTTTTCTCTGGCAAATTTCATTAAGAGAAGCAAAGATTAAATTACTTTTCTAATGCATTTTTTTAAAGTAAGTAATTGGTCATGTTGTTATGGGGATAAAATGGTAACCATGGGACAGTATTTCAATTAAAATGCCCTCATCTTGGCCAAGTGTGAGAAACCCTGCTCAAAAAGCAGTGTGAACATAGAATTACACGGACTACAAACTGCTGCTGTGTCAAGCACTTATTATGAAAGATTGTTTACACGAGGATTTTCTATGAAGGAGCCAAAAGAACTTTAGGTGGGGCAGAAGCACCACCTATTATTATGTTACCTGATGCTTACTATGACACAGTCCTCATTTCACTTGGTTACTGCCTGCCAAATTTTAATTATTTGGGTCGAAATTTCCCATGGTAGGTGTGTGTCGTAGGCTGAGGTTTTGGGTGCTGTGAGGAGAGAAAGGCTCTGCCAATGCGGTTTGGTCTCTTCTTGAAAAACTGGGCAAAAAAAATGTTTTCTTGTGTTCATAATAAAATAGAAAAGAAATAATCTAATGACCTGCAGTGCTGCTTTGTGGAGAGTTGAGATGTGTTATAATATGATTTTTCTGCCAAGGATGTGCTTGTTATTGACCCTGTGAAAATCTGCTCAGCATTGGTCAAATTAGCATTAAGGACAACTGTAAAAGATAATCCCTGCAGTGAATATACTTGGGATACTACATGGGATTTCTCTGTGGTATGAAGGCTAGGGCTCCTGCATTCCTCCCTGGGATGATTTTGGACAAAAATGAGAGCACAGAAAATTCCCTTTGTGTACTCCTGACTCCCAGTTCCTCTCCCCTCCCAGCTCTACCTTCCTGCAGCGCAGGGGGAGCACGCCTGGATTTAAACAGAAGGTGCAAATTTTCACGGAATATGTGCAATAAACGTGGGGATGGGGGTGGCTGAATGAGGAGAACGAGGCTGAAAAATATTAGTGCTAGCAAGAAAGAGAAGGGAGGCTGTGTGGTGTGGGTACATATGATTTATTTTCCAATGCTAATCCAGTTGTTTGTTGGAATACACTTTCATCCTCTGCATAAATGAGAGAGCGGGTCTGAAATGGAGCAGGGAATAGCAAAAAAAACAGGAAAGCAAATCTTCCTTAAGCCCCATCTTTGCTGCACTTCATTCTCTCTATTTTTAATGATTCTCCCCTGTTGTGATGCAGAGAAATGCTGGATGCTCCCAAGTCACTGTGCAGACACTGGGTGTCCTGTGTGGATCATGGGAAGGGCTGTACAGTTACAGGGCAGACCATGATGGGGAAAAAATCTCTGAATATAAAAAGTTTATAGGAATTTTTGCCTTGTGTTTTAATGTCTTAATTCTTCGCAAAATGAGAATACTGTCAGAATGATGAAGATGTTTTCGTAGTGCTTGTGAGGTGCTGGGTCTCAGCACTGGAGGCATTACTGCAAAGTTAATGAAATCATTAAAATGCAGTCTTTGGACCCAGATATGAGCAGCATGCAGTAAATAAGGCCTCAGGCCCTGTGCTGAAGTATTTCACTGGATGTCCATTAAGCAGCAGCCTCAGTTCTGCCTGTTCATTCCGCCAGGTAGCCCTTGGAAAATGTTCCCTGGGACTAATAGAGTTACAGGCAATATCAGAATGCACACACACAGGAGGCCAACCTGGGCTTGGACAGATTTGTTTTGTCCTCACACAACCTCAGAGTGTGGAACTTTACAACCTGGGGTTTGTTCTGTTCATGAGTGCAATATGTGTATATGTATATGTACATATATAAATTTGGTTTGTGTAAGCAGGAACCTTGGGGGTTCTGGGTGGCTTTCAGACAACACCAGCACACGCCACGTGGATGTTGTGCTCTGACTGGCCAGGTATTCATTCTGCTTGGTTTCATCAGGACAGGTCATGTTTTCAGGCAGCTCTGTGAAAAAGGATCAGTTTAAAGGTAGCATATGAAGATATTAGGGATATTTATGTGCTGGTTGCAAGTTCTGAGGCCATGAGTTATTCCCGTGTTTTTGAGCCAAAGATAGGCCATTTGTCCATGTTTAAATGCTGCTGCTGCTGCAGAGATTGTCCTTTCTGCTGCTGTTTCCAAGAGGAAAATAGAAGAGATTAGTGAAGGTACTAAAGTGTTAATAATCCCTTAGTAGTCTGTCCTGAAATCATAACTAGCATGCAAAAACCTTGTTAGTGTTTGTGATGTATGTAGAGAGATTTAAAGCCCACAGAGGATCCAGATGCAGAAGGCATTTGCTCTTAATCTTGTCTGCCTCTGTATTTTGGTTACTGTCCTTATGTGGATGATAAACCACCCACAGCCACTTGTTCCTCTTTCAGGAAATGTGGATTTGTTTATTCCATACCTTAAGTTTACAGGATCAGACTTGAGGTTCCCTTTATGTGGCCAGAGATCCCTTGTCCTCCTAATTTATGGTGCTCTCTTTGATTTTTTCAATGTGGAAGGATAATCTTAGCAGTCAGGGGCATCATGAACCTCTTCGTTCCCTTTTTTCCCCCTCCCCAAAATCAAGCATATCATGTTCCTCAGAGGCCACGGAGCAGAAGTTCTGGCTGTGGAATAAAACCTTGAAATACACTTTCCTCATTCTGTATGCTCCAGTTCAGATTTAACATCATTTTTGGAATTTCAAGTAGGGTCATTTTGCCTGGAGTTGTACAACATTAGCTAAAGTAATTCAGTTATTTCAGAAAACTGATTAGATTGTCCTTTCTCAAGGGTGGAGGCTTTTGTGTTTGTTCTGCAAGGTGTGCAGCGCATTTCTGAGAACTCTGTGTAACTGCTATTACAGCCCTCAGCCATAATTGCAACAAATGAGTGCACAAGTTCTCTGCTCTTATATTTTTCTTTAAGAAGAACAGGCAAAAGCACCTTTCCTGCAATCCTTCCCTTCACTCTGTGCATGCACCGTCCTTTCTCTCTGTTGCATCATTCACGCTGCTCTGCTGCACTGTCACTACCCACTCTCATTAAAGGATTTCTCAGAGTGGGATTATTTATGATATATATGTCATGACACCAGGAAAGTGCATTTTTTCCCCCCCCCTGTATGTGTCTGTAAGTCTCTTCTGTCTTTTGTGCAGCTCTATTTTATTCCTTCCTGGAGGCTTGAATAAAATGGGTTTGGGGTTTGGTATTATTTTTTTGTCTTAAGGCAAAGATTGGTTTATTTTATCACAATAGGTGAGGAAAATAAATAGATATTTAATTTTATTTCATTCATCTAAAGGTGCTTA
>NW_020955479.1:31619-43276 GCF_003031625.1 Empidonax traillii
GTAAGTCTCTTCTGTCTTTTGTGCAGCTCTATTTTATTCCTTCCTGGAGGCTTGAATAAAATGGGTTTGGGGTTTGGTATTATTTTTTTGTCTTAAGGCAAAGATTGGTTTATTTTATCACAATAGGTGAGGAAAATAAATAGATATTTAATTTTATTTCATTCATCTAAAGGTGCTTAAGTGGTATGTTGTAGTACCAGAAAAGCAATTAACATGTAGAGGTGCAAGACTGCCTTAAGATGGAATCACAAGAGGTGCCAGAGCACCTGTAAGAGTGGACAGATGTATTATTCCCTATTTTAGTGTGTGCTGACAAATGCAGTTTGTTTGCAGAGTCTTGATAGTTGAGTTCCAATGACCCATCATTTTTAACTGTAACATTGGCATGTTCACAGTAGCCAAGTTCTTGATTGTGCAGTGTCCTCAGTAAATTAATTCAGATTATTGAACAAACCCAGATCTTCCCGTACCTGTGTAAACTTGTCAGTCTTGTCCTGATAATTTTGAGTGAGAGGGGAGCTATTCAGGCACAGGGATTGCAGCCATACCAACTTGGTGCTTTCCCAAATGTTGTATTTCTGTGTTATGGAAATAACAGAGAATTTTGAGGCCTTCGTGTGTGAATTGTTCAAATTGTGAATTGTTTACCAGTAGCAACTTTTAGAAAGCAATGTGTTGTGTATTGCTCATGTCTGTAGCCTAAAAAGTTTGGAAACTCTTCTTTAGGGAAACCTGGATGGGTCCTTGGGCAGTGAAGGTGATGAATGCGGTTTATGGCAAGAAAAATAAATAAGGCTTTCCTTTCCCTGGTGATCCTTTGCTCCAGCAAAGGTAAATGGCAGCACGTGGCAGTGATTGATGGGGTAGCTGATGTCTTGGTATCCATAAGAGGCTGAATTATAACTTAACCTTTCCCTGGGTCTGTTATCTGTCTTGTTACACATTTTTCATGAAACCTGAAGCATCTTCGAGACCCTTCAGACTTCTGGGAAATTCACTTCCAATTGACTTGAAGTTCAGAAGTTACTGGGGGAGGACAGAGCAACCAGCCTCGTAAATAAATCTAGTGGGTCTCTTCTTGCTCTTAAAAGGAATTGCTGGGCAGTTCTGATAAACCAGCTGTCTTTTCTCGAGGGTTGCCTGAATTTATTTCATGTTTAAAACTTCTGCCCCGTTTGGTGGCCAGCTGAAAAATCCCCAAGGCTTGGGAAACACATTTGTGTAGAGAGGGGCAGGACGAGTGGAATTCCTGTCCTGCTCTGAGCCCGTGCCAGCCTGACCCCGATAGGCAGGGGAAGGGCAGATCCATCGGCCGCTCTGCTTTCCCGCAGGACAGCGGGCTGGGAACAGGAGGACACGGCTCAGTGGCTTTGGCAGGGGATATCTGGTGCTTCTCTCTCCCTGCAGAGCTGTTGGAAGGGCTGGGGGTTGTAAGGGGAGGCAGCTGGAGATGCTCTTCCCCTGCCTGTTCCCCATGGCAATTGGGGCTCATTCATTTGCCTCCCCATGCGATTCCCAGGATATGGCTCTTGAAGCCAGTTCAATTGACAGTAAATTCCTACCAGCCTCGCTGTAGGACTGCAAGTTGAACATCATTGCTTTAGCATAAATCTTTACAAGAGATGCTAATGTTTGGTTAAAATATGCAAATATTTACTGACTTGTCTACTGTTTGTCAGCTTGGCATGCGAGACCTTGGATCTGATCCTTCTGTCTTGGCAGACATTGGGAATTTTGCCAGTAACATTAATAGGAACAGCATTGTGCCCTCTAATCTGTTTGTTTATGAAGTACAGCGAGAGTTATCTGGCTTGATGCTTTACAGTGATTTAAAAAAGCATATGTTTGAAATTTTTGGGGGAACTGTCACATGCTTCGACTTATCGTTATCTTGGTGTGTGGACCCTTTGATTCCATCAGACACATCAGTAAGCTGTGAGGTTTGGAAGTGCACAGTCATGAGTTAAACTGCCGTGAAACACTAGAATTTTGGTTCATGATGTTCTCTCCTCCTACAGTGATTTTTAATTTGAAGTTGGACTCATCAGACTGGAGTAGTTCTTCAAAGCCTCCTGTGCACCAAGCAGGGGGAGTGTTTACTTGGGAATAAATGACTGGAGATCACGTTGTTTATCACTCTTCCTCCTCAAGCTGCCCCTTCTGCCTTTCCCAGCTCCAGAGGGGGAATGTGCAGTTTTATTTGGAGATCGGATTTTAGTGGCTCTTTTCATGTTTGCTTACAAAAATCCCCTTGGCAAGAAGGTGAAATGCTCGTTGGGAATATGGAGCCTGAAAATCATTAATTGTAGAGGGGAAAAAAAATAAATCCCTCCCAGCTTTTGAAAAAACCACCAAAGTTTAAGTTGCAGCAGTTGGAACGAACCAGACATTTGAAATGATGTTTTGGGGAAGATAAGATGAGCACAACTTGGCCTTCAAAGAAATGCAAGATCAGGAAGTTTTCTTCTCCTTAATGGGAGGAGTTTTTTGGAGGTACAAAGTATGATGCCAGATGATATCTTTAGATATATGTTTTCTTAGATTTGACCACTTATTTCAGTTGTGCAACTTCAGATAGTGGGAACATGCCTGTTTACTGTTTCCCCAGTATTTTGCAGATGTATTAAACTTTGCTATTACAATAAATTGTTTCTCAAATTTAAATTTAGAACTCTTCTGGAATGTGGCTCTCCAGGCCACACTGAGAAAATGAATACTCCTGACATCTATTCTGTTATGTGTTTATTATTTTAATTTCAGTTTTATAGGCAGAAGTGAAGTGCAGAAATAATTTGCTCAGTTTTGCAAGGAGAGTTGGGAATAGGGTGCAGACCTTGTGATACTTCAGCTTTCAATTCTTAATCTGTAATAAATTCTACTGTTAGAGTAAATTTAGAAATTCCAGTTTTACATCTGAAATTTTTGAAAGTACGGAACTGAAAGGAGAAATTTCTTTTTAAGAAGTGTCTCCATCCCTTGGCTGTTAATGATTCTGTGACTGTTTTAAGTTTGGGAAAGACCTCCAAGAGGCAGTTGAGAAAGTCCCATCTTTGCCTTTTACGTGCTGGAGAAGAAGGGCTGGGTAATGAAGCTTTCAGCTGCCTGTCAGGGGGGCTGGCCAGGTCAGTTAGGATGGGATCTGTGTTTAATCAGTTCTTTGGGAATAAACACACAGAAGCTCTGCTCAGGCTTTTGGTCAAAGGAATTTTTGGTTATATGTCAGCCAGGAAGTGAGGAAATCAAAATTACAGCAGAGTTCATGGAGTCCTCTATTTTCGGTCCCTCAGGAGGAAAACAAAATGTACATGAGAAAAACATCAATTAACTGTTGTATTGCTGTGGAAGCAAATCCCAGATCTGTAAAATACACTGTGGCCTCAAATGTTAGTGAAGTGGAAGCCAGTGTAATTTTTAGTTGTATGTACAAAGGATCCTTGCATACACAGCTGAAGAATACCTAACATTTATATAATTGAAATTATGTGCTCAAGTGATCCAGCTGAATCTGTCACAGAATTACCTAATGAATGGATTTACTCACATGTATGGAAATGCAAAACCTACTTGCCTATTCCTATTTTGGTTGAAAGTGGGGGCTTATTTTTAGCAGAAAAAGAAATATGTGGATGAATGAGGTAATATTTTGCAAGGCTGTTATTAAGAAAGAGGCACATGTCACAGATTTGAACCAGAATAACTGCACAGTATTCCTGCTCGTGTTCCTTCACTTTTGGGAAGATATTGTTGTACATAAGTTTTTATATTAGTGTTGTAAAAGGGAAGGGGGTTTAAGTAAAAATTGTCTTGAAAAATCAATATTCCTTTATGTTCTTATTTTGATAATGAAATTTTGAGAATGAAAGGGAACACATAGAACGCTATGCTGAAAAGTCTTGTTTATGTTTCTCCTGTGTGTTGGCCTGTGTTAATGGGAAAAGTGGGAGAGTGGATTATTTTTCATATGAGGAAAATGCATTTATTGGATTTCCAGATTAAATTCTTGAAGTTACTTCACCTTTGGTTGCAAATCTGAAAATATCAAGTATGAAGGAAGCTTTCAGAAGTGAATTTTTGAAGTGGACTAAGATAGTCATGTGAGCTAATTGTAACAGAAGATCTGCAATCACAAACACTGATAGTCTGCTGCTTGCTAAAAGCAAAGGGGAGAGCTCTTACATTTTTTTCCTCTTTCAGTTAACACTTTTTTGTGAAGTCAGCTTTAAAGGGCAGTGTCTCTAGGGAGGTGTGTCATGTATTTAAATGTTATGTTAATGAAGGGAGAATGTGGGTAGGGATTGTGGGAGTGCTTTGCTTTCCTCCTGGTGGTTCAGATGCGGATAACCATTTGTCTCAGTTTATTGGCAGATGTATCTGTCTGTATACGGATTTTTATTATAACTCAATCCCCCCAAATATTTACTTTAAAATGATCTAAGAAGTTGTGTTGGTGTGCCAGGGGTATCTAGGTTTTCTCGGATGTAAATGTAAATAAACCAGCCAAAGGCAGAGACAAGGGGTTGCTTTGCTGGTGATCTCCTGGGCTTTGTCCTTCCTCTTTGTCCATCTCCATCGGGCTTCACCCAGGGAAAGTGGCTCCTTCTCCTGAGTGTAGGAGAGAAGTCTGGAAAAGTGTTGTGGAGTACATGGCTTGGGGGCAGAGCAGGTGGGGGGTGAGTTGTGTTCCTTCCAAAGCAAAGCTCGTGTTGCCATTCAAGACCCAAAAGCCTTCTCTGAGTGTTTAAACCCAGGCTGGCTCGAACATTTGGAACCACAATTACATCCTTAAAATCAGCCGTGGGCTTAAATACCTCCTGGAATTAGCATGGGAACCCGGAGCTGGGAGAGGAGGAGGAAAGGCTGGGAAGAGAGGAGTTAGCGAGGAGGAGCTTGGGACAGGAAATGTGAGTGGCACAGCACGAGGGGGATGTGATGGATGCAGCACCTCGAGGCGGGAGTGGCAGTTGGTTGGCAAGTCGGCAGTGCCATCACCCAGCTAACCCACGTTTTATCATCCCCTCTGCCCCGCTCTAGGATTTCTGTCCCTGAGTCATGGCAGACAGAAGACCAGAGAAGTCATGTGAACAAGCATGTGAATCCCTTAAGCAGCAGGATTATGAAGTGGCAGTGAAGCATTGCACAGAGGCTCTCCTTGCCCTCAGCCAGTTCCCCCCCGCTCAGCTCCCGGAGCCCTGCCAGGCACAAATCGACCGCATCAAAATCGAGACTCTGCTGTATAGAATTGCTTCCTTTTTACAACTTGTGAGTGTGACTCTTTCATAGTATCTAGTGAACAATCACGTGCATCGTCGAGATTTGAATGAAAATTCCAAGTTTTCCTGGGATTGGCGTGGGGGTTTGCCGCAGAATCCCTCTTGTTAAGGCACACACGAGGCTTCTCTCTTGTAGTTTTTCCTTGATGTGTTTATTTTTCAGGATTGGAACTGCTTAGTGTGGGTCTCAATCACAGTTCTCTAAACAAACGAAGAAAAAATATCAGTTTGGGTTTCAATCACAGAAAAAAAAAAAGACTTTAAACATTTTTTTTTAAATATATTCCAGGAAGGCAAAAGTATCTGAGGTTTAGGGTATTGCGTTTGCATGCTATGCTGAATTACATACCAAATTACCTGAGCTTTAAAGAACATGAAATTAAAGTTCCTGCAAATATAAACACTTAAAAAACAAAGTTAAGAAATGCCCAAATCCGGGTAGCTGGTGCTTGATACCCAATTTAGCAACATTTGCATAGATCTAACATTATTCTTTTAATTATTGATCCTCTACTTGCTTTGCAGTGCTAGGCTAGAGCATAGCTGGTGAAACATATAACTTTTAGATTCTGGCAGATTTTTACTGGAAATATGAACACTGGGGTGTTGGAGAGGTTTGTCAATGCAAGGCAAGAAGAGGCACAACCCTGAATTACAGGTTTTCCCATTGCCAAATTCCTGTCCTTCCTTTAAAGCATCAGAGCTACAGTTTCCTTAAGGAAAGGACTTTAGAGTGCTTAAGAAAAAAGCTTTTTCTTACCTGTCTGGAAATGTTATTGCAGATTTCCAGGGGCCTTGTCCACCCCAAATCTTCACTTGTTGAGTGTGAGCAGTTTCAACCCAGGTGGGAGAGAAGTTTGGCCAAGTCCTAAAATCTTTCTGGGCAGCTTTAAGATGAGTCTTGCCCATGTGATGAGGGAGTGTTTTTAAGCACTCTTTAAATAAATTGGATAACTGAGTGTGCAAAACAAGATTTGGGGAAGCTCTTAAATTAACAGGCTCCTCAGGGAAGAGATTCAGAAATAACTAAGGCTGGTTTTCCTACTGGAAGTTGTGTTACTACAGAGTTGACTTCTCAGTTATTCACATAAACCAATATGCAGGTTGGTGTTTTAGAGTATTTAATGCATTTCTGATATCACTCTTTGAAAAGCCTGTGAGGCTCCTATCTGGATGTTCATCATAGTGATATTATCGCAGGAATTTTGGAAAAGTACTTGTAATCAAACCCTTCCTGCTGAAGACATGAGTTATATAGGTATGTAAAGGCTTAAAAGGGAAAGAGGAAAAAAAAATTCCAAATTTTCCCTCTTGTTTTACTAAATGAAATAATCTTTAAAAATCACCACTGATAATACAGAGTAAAATACATACCTTAAAAAAATTCAACACAACCATCTTAAGTGCAAGTTTTAAAAAAACAAACAGTGGCTAAAACAATAAGTTTTGTGCTTTTTTTTCCGAAGTGGTGTGAGCCACCTGCAAACATATAAAACACACACCTTTGCCCATTCATGTTCCTCTTTTAAAATGTCCTTTTGCTGAGAATCAAAAAAAAAGTCAGCATTCTAAGAATGAGTTCTATTATAATTGACTTCTGTTCTTTATGTGTTCCACCCAGGAAAAGACAAGGTAATGGTTTCTAAAAAGTTTTAAGAAACTTGTAATTCAAGCATGTAGTTGTTTATGCTAACTGGAATAATGCTATTTTTAAACTTTTCATGTTTTACTTTTCAGAAAAAGTATGGGCAAGCAGATGAAGACTGTAGGCATGGTATGCTTATTTCTTTTTTTATTACCTAGTGTTTGAATTGCAGTCAGTTGTCTGAATTTTTAAAACTGATGCCCAGATTTGTTAGTTTGCTAACAGTGGTTTTTTTCCCTAGTTAAAATTATGTATCTGCTTTATGAATTTATTTTTTTTCTCCCCTTAAAGAGAGATCTCACTATTTTTTAACTCTTCCTCGAGGGCCAGAACTCAAATACGTGTCTTTGGTGCTATTTGGCTAATGGATATTTTAGTACCCACATAAAGGACGAGCTGATAGTGTCAGGATTCATGTGAGGATAAAAACAGCTGATTGTTCTGCCTTTTTTCCCAGGGACATGGTGGATATTTTGGTTTGCATTTGGGACTCGATTCAGAGAAAATCAAGATGATGTACTTACATTTATTCCTATTTGTTAAAGCTTCCAAATGTGCACATGTCATGTTGAAGCTGAGCCTTTCATATTTCCCTGCCTTCTTCAGTTGGGGTATTTTTAAAGGAATTAACCCTCCTGCCTAATCTGTGTTGTTCATGTATAATGCAAGTGGTTCAGAATTCACTGAGAACTCCTTACTGAGTTTGGAACAGAGTTTGTCAGTGAGATTTGGAGAGAAAAGGTGGGTAGATCCCACCTTTCAGTTTGTAGTTCTTTAGCTACTCTTGAACATTAAAGGATATTTTTTCAGATCACAGTTTAGTTACACAGGCTGTGACCCACTCTTCTGAAATTCCTGTGCTAGCAATGACAATCTTTAAATTGTTCCTTTCAGGCTTTGTGGTTTTCATATTGTCTTTTTTTTTTTTTTTTTTTTTTTTTTTTTTTTTTTTTTTTTTTTTTTTTTTTTTTTTTTTTTTTTTTTTTTTTTTTTTTTTTTTTTTTTTTTTTTTTTTTTTTTTTTTTTTTTTTTAATGTATTTGTCTTTATTGATAGTCAAGCCATAGTTTGGGGAATTTGTGGGGCTCTGCAACCTGCTTGTGAAGGTCCATAAAACTCGACTGAGAAAAAAGAACTTGCCTTCTGTAGGTGTAAAATTAAAGTTTAACAGATTACAAAGGGCCGAACATCACTTAATCAGTACCATTCCTAAAATAGCCTGAAAAAAAAAAAATTTTTAAAGCTTCTTTTAAGTGTTGATCTGTAAGGGTGTAATATTCTGACTAACCTCAATGTTGTCTTTCATTGGTGGCAAATAAAAGACATATGGAAAGCTGAATGATGGTTAAAGGAGGTAGGAGGGAAATGCTGTTTAATGAAGAGTGTTCTCATTGATGAGCTCTGATGGGTTTGTCACAGGGGTGACATTCAGCTGTGGGACTTTTTCTTGGCATGTGTGTCAGTTGTCAGGATCTCAGAGGAACTGTCATGGTAACTGCTTGTCATCTCTCACTGGACCAGCAGAGCAGTGGGTGGAACAGGACCACTGATCTCTACCTTTTTTATTAAAATTCAGAGGAAAAAACAGCTTTGAAATTTATATTAATGACAAAGAAATAGCACCCAGTTTAATCACACCAGCATCTTCTGTAGGTATTTTTTCCAGATCTAAAACTGAGGGCATTTTTCAGCTTATTTATGCCATATTTGTGTAGGTATATAAAAATGTTATGTGTATGTTTTCACATATATATATATATAAAATATATATGTGTACATGCACACCATGTTTTTATGAATATGAGAATGAATGATTTGATTGTGTTTCTTCATGATCAGTTGTAGCCCAACATCTGACATTGGGAGTATCTGCATTTATGATCCCAAAAGGTCTTAGACCACCTGATATGCACAGGGTCTTTTTTTTTATAATAGGCAAAGCTTTATTTGAGCTGCTTTTCAGTCTTTTTACAAGACTTGCTGTGTTGCACAGTTTTATTTGACCCTGAATGATCAGTACCTTTTGGAGTAGCAGGAGAAATGCACGTTCTTTGTAGCGTGCTGAGAATGAGGATTATTTGCAGTCTGTTCAGTGATTCCACCAATCCTCACCAAAAGGCACTGGTTAACGTGTTGCAGCTTTTCATGTGCAGCTGGATGTGTTAGCTGGGTGGTGTGATGCAGCTAATGATATGAAATATCATAATTGCAGATCTAATCTTGGAGATGAAAATAGCAAACTGTCAGCCACGTTGGAGCTATTTCTGGCTCTGCTGCTTCTGATTTGGGAAGTTCAGTTCTATTTTTGGGAATGTGGTCAGTGCCGTCAGAGTGGTGAATTCAGACTGATCTTGGAGGCACTTTCTAAGCAGGGGTTTAGTTCCCATTGCAGTTTGAAGAGATGTGGAGTTGTTTTTATGTAAATGTTCCGTGGGGCTGGTTTTTCTGGAGTCTTTCCTGCAATTTCTGTTCACACCATGTGAACGTTTGTGGAGTGAGGAGTTCTGGTTTATTATTCTAAGATGTAATCCTGAAGTTGTGGTGAATGTAAAATTCCTGTTTAGCACTAAGAGGGGCTGTTTGCATCTGCACCAGTAGCAGTACAAACACAGATGTTGATGTTGCCTGCGATAAGAGTTGTTTCATAATTCCCTAATTTCAAACAACTGTCCAGCTTTCTTTTCAATTCACATGCTTAAGCTTGCCAGCTTTTTAGCAGCCTGGCATTTCATTTTCTGGACAGGTAATATATGTGATTAAGTGTTGCTCCTGCTTGTCTGGAGCACGGCTGTGCTGGGAAATAAATCCCGTCCCTCTTGGAAGTGTCGAGGAAAGTGTCTGCGTGTGACCCAGTGCTGGGAAGCATCAGGAAAGTTTTCTGTCACGTGGAGCCTGTACATTTCTGCTCTCACAGAATCCTTCCTATACCCTGCACTTCACAGCAGAAGTGAATAAAAGGCCTTTTAAAGGAGCAGGAATTGCCCACGAGGAGGTTGGCTATTTTTGGAAACGCCAGGGCATGTTTTCTGTGAGCATGAATGGACCTTCCTGAGCATGTTTGTGTTACTCAGAGCTTGTTGGTTGCTGTTTCTTTTTCACCTTCTCTGTAAGAGGAGGTCCTTTGTGTCTGTGTCAGATATTTGAATCTACCATTGCCATATTTAATTTCTGTCCATTTTAGCATGTAAACATGACAGCCTTTTTTGAGCTCATGTGCAGCATTTCTGAGACGGTGCGAGACACGTTGTCAAGTTACCATTAGACCAGAGCGAGTAATACTTAATTTACATCCAGCAGTTGTCTTTCCATGGGTTCAACCCGAACTTCAGACTTTATTTTCCTGTTAAAGGTGAAGAAAACTCTCTCTATTTGACTCAGCTGTGTGGTGTGATGATGCTGATGGCCACTGATTTATGTTGCAGTGCTGGGAGAGGGGCTGGCCAAGGGCGATGGACCTTTCCGTGCAGTGCTCTGCTGCATGCACCTCAAAGGGAAGCTGCAAATTGTGTCTAATGTTCTTTCCAAATCACTGATGGGGGAATCACTGGTAAGTGGGTTTTTCTGCAGTCTGCATAACTTAAAAAAAAAAACACCCAGTTTTGTATTCCCTTCTTTAAAAGACGTGTTTAACAACAAACTTCCGAGCGTACGGTGCACTGGCAGGTGGCAACAAAAAATGATTTGTAGGATAAAAAGACAAATATATGGGCACACATATGTCAGCAGGATGCCAGCTTGTTGCATTACCAGGCTTTCAGGGTCGTTAGGGTTTTGAAAAGTTTTTTTCGTTGTTGTCCCTGAATCCTCAGGGAATGCAAAATAAGTTGCATATTTGGGAGATGGACCTTTTCTGAGTTGCACCTGACCCCATTTTGTAGGACTTCAGGAATTTTAGCCATTAAAACAGAAAAAAATACTGATTGGATTTTTTAAATAACTGGCCCATGATAAGTTGTAAGACATAAAAAGCTTTTCAGGGGAAAAAAGAAAAAAAAAAGCTTTGCATTTCCAGACAAAGATAAAAGTTTGAGTTCAAAGCTTCTACTTTCCCCTTGAACTGTTAAAACTTGTGAAGATGCTTTTAACCCCATACATGTAAGTAACTGTTCTGACTCATGTGGGGAAAATTAGGGACACGTGTAAGTCTCTAAAGAATAGTGTTCTTTTTACTTCTGTGATCTGGATTAAATAGGCAGTTCATCCCCAGGAGCTGCTGGTCATGCTAAACCCAGAATCATGGGCAGAGCAGGGGCAGGAGCAGCTCTGGGCAGACCCAGAGGAAGGTGTGAGGGACATTAGAAACTCTTAGGAAAACCTATAGTTGGATCATGTCTCCAGTCTCTTGGTGCTTAACTGAATCAGTAGGTTGTTTTTTTGGAATCCTGTTTGTCTGTCTGGTGTAGATCCTGAATTCCCACCCCCCCCATCCTCAGCCACTGGCTATTTTTACATAAAGAAAAGGGTTTTTTCTTTGTGAACTGGTGTTTTCCAATGAAAAAAAAATTCTTCCCTGAAAAATTCCTGGTGAGGTTGAAGGAAACTTGCCTTGAGGGAAAGTCAGTAAAATAGGCTTATTGCAGGGAATGTACAGTGCCCTTGTTTGGAGCTGCTGTTGTGCAAATAAAGGTAGCTTTGTATAGAATTCCAGAGTGTCATCCCAAAGCAGAGTTTGAGAGGTTTTTACAAGCTTTCAGGTTGTTAGACACAGTTGTTTTCAGTAGGAATATTAAAGTCAGCAACCGA
>NW_020955479.1:43297-46983 GCF_003031625.1 Empidonax traillii
TTGTCTTTATTGATAGTCAAGTCATAGTTTGGGGAATTTGTGGGGCTCTGCAACCTGCTTGTGAAGGTCCATAAAACTCGACTGAGGAAAAAGAACTTGCCTTCTGTAGGTGTAAAATTAAAGTTTAACAGATTACAAAGGGCCGAACATCACTTAATCAGTACCATTCCTAAAATAGCCTGAAAAAAAAAAATTTTAAAGCTTCTTTTAAGTGTTGATCTGTAAGGGTGTAATATTCTGACTAACCTCAATGTTGTCTTTCATTGGTGGCAAATAAAAGACATATGGAAAGCTGAATGATGGTTAAAGGAGGTAGGAGGGAAATGCTGTTTAATGAAGAGTGTTCTCATTGATGAGCTCTGATGGGTTTGTCACTGGGGTGACATTCAGCTGTGGGACTTTTTCTTGGCATGTGTGTCAGTTGTCAGGATCTCAGAGGAACTGTCATGGTAACTGCTTGTCATCTCTCACTGGACCAGCAGAGCAGTGGGTGGAACAGGACCACTGATCTCTACCTTTTTTATTAAAATTCAGAGGAAAAAAACAGCTTTGAAATTTATATTAATGACAAAGAAATAGCACCCAGTTTAATCACACCAGCATCTTCTGTAGGTATTTTTTCCAGATCTAAAACTGAGGGCATTTTTCAGCTTATTTATGCCATATTTGTGTAGGTATATAAAAATGTTATGTGTATGTTTTCACATATATATATAAAAAATATATATGTGTACATGCACACCATGTTTTTATGAATATGAGAATGAATGATTTGGTTGTGTTTCTTCCTGATCAGTTGTAGCCCAACATCTGACATTGGGAGTATCTGCATTTATGATCCCAAAAGGTCTTAGACCACCTGATATGCACAGGGTCTTTTTTTTTATAATAGGCAAAGCTTTATTTGAGCTGCTTTTCAGTCTTTTTACAAGACTTGCTGTGTTGCACAGTTTTATTTGACCCTGAATGATCAGTACCTTTTGGAGTAGCAGGAGAAATGCACGTTCTTTGTAGCGTGCTGAGAATGAGGATTATTTGCAGTCTGTTCAGTGATTCCACCAATCCTCACCAAAAGGCACTGGTTAACGTGTTGCAGCTTTTCATGTGCAGCTGGATGTGTTAGCTGGGTGGTGTGATGCAGCTAATGATATGAAATATCATAATTGCAGATCTAATCTCGGAGATGAAAATAGCAAACTGTCAGCCACGTTGGAGCTATTTCTGGCTCTGCTGCTTCTGATTTGGGAAGTTCAGTTCTATTTTTGGGAATGTGGTCAGTGCCGTCAGAGTGGTGAATTCAGACTGATCTTGGAGGCACTTTCTAAGCAGGGGTTTAGTTCCCATTGCAGTTTGAAGAGATGTGGAGTTGTTTTTATGTAAATGTTCCGTGGGGCTGGTTTTTCTGGAGTCTTTCCTGCGATTTCTGTTCACACCATGTGAACGTTTGTGGAGTGAGGAGTTCTGGTTTATTATTCTAAGATGTAATCCTGAAGTTGTGGTGAATGTAAAATTCCTGTTTAGCACTAAGAGGGGCTGTTTGCATCTGCACCAGTAGCAGTACAAACACAGATGTTGATGTTGCCTGCGATAAGAGTTATTTCATAATTCCCTAATTTCAAACAACTGTCCAGCTTTCTTTTCAATTCACATGCTTAAGCTTGCCAGCTTTTTAGCAGCCTGGCATTTCATTTTCTGGACAGGTAATATATGTGATTAAGTGTTGCTCCTGCTTGTCTGGAGCACGGCTGTGCTGGGAAATAAATCCCGTCCCTCTTGGAAGTGTCGAGGAAAGTGTCTGTGTGTGACCCAGTGCTGGGAAGCATCAGGAAAGTTTTCTGTCACGTGGAGCCTGTACATTTCTGCTCTCTCAGAATCCTTCCTATACCCTGCACTTCACAGCAGAAGTGAATAAAAGGCCTTTTAAAGGAGCAGGAATTGCCCATGAGGAGGTTGGCTATTTTTGGAAACGCCAGGGCATGTTTTCTGTGAGCATGAATGGACCTTCCTGAGCATGTTTGTGTTACTCAGAGCTTGTTGGTTGCTGTTTCTTTTTCACCTTCTCTGTAAGAGGAGGTCCTTTGTGTCTGTGTCAGATATTTGAATCTACCCTTGCCATATTTAATTTCTGTCCATTTTAGCATGTAAACATGACAGCCTTTTTTGAGCTCATGTGCAGCATTTCTGAGACGGTGCAAGACACGTGTCAAGTTACCATTAGACCAGAGCGAGTAATACTTAATTTACATCCAGCAGTTGTCTTTCCATGGGTTCAACCCGAACTTCAGACTTTATTTTCCTGTTAAAGGTGAAGAAAACTCTCTCTATTTGACTCAGCTGTGTGGTGTGATGATGCTGATGGCCACTGATTTGTGTTGCAGTGCTGGGAGAGGGGCTGGCCAAGGGCGATGGACCTTTCCGTGCAGTGCTCTGCTGCATGCACCTCAAAGGGAAGCTGCAAATTGTGTCTAATGTTCTTTCCAAATCACTGATGGGGGAATCACTGGTAAGTGGGTTTTTCTGCAGTCTGCATAACTTAAAAAAAAAAAAAAAACACCCAGTTTTGTATTCCCTTCTTTAAAAGACGTGTTTAACAACAAACTTCCGAGCGTACGGTGCACTGGCAGGTGGCAACAAAAAATGATTTGTAGGATAAAAAGACAAATATATGGGCACACATATGTCAGCAGGATGCCAGCTTGTTGCATTACCAGGCTTTCAGGGTCGTTAGGGTTTTGAAAAGTTTTTTTCGTTGTTGTCCCTGAATCCTCAGGGAATGCAAAATAAGTTGCATATTTGGGAGATGGACCTTTTCTGAGTTGCACCTGATCCCATTTTGTAGGACTTCAGGAATTTTAGCCATTAAAACAGAAAAAAATACTGATTGGATTTTTTAAATAACTGGCCCATGATAAGTTGTAAGACATAAAAAGCTTTTCAGGGAAAAAAAAAAAAAAAAAGCTTTGCATTTCCAGACAAAGATTAAAGTTTGAGTTCAAAGCTTCTACTTTCCCCTTGAACTGTTAAAACTTGTGAAGATGCTTTTAACCCCATACATGTAAGTAACTGTTCTGACTCATGTGGGGAAAATTAGGGACACGTGTAAGTCTCTAAAGAATAGTGTTCTTTTTACTTCTGTGATCTGGATTAAATAGGCAGTTCATCCCCAGGAGCTGCTGGTCATGCTAAACCCAGAATCATGGGCAGAGCAGGGGCAGGAGCAGCTCTGGGCAGACCCAGAGGAAGGTGTGAGGGACATTAGAAACTCTGGATCATGTCTCCAGTCTCTTGGTGCTTAACTGAATCAGTAGGTTGTTTTTTTGGAATCCTGTTTGTCTGTCTGGTGTATATCCTGAATTCCCACCCCCCCCATCCTCAGCCACTGGCTATTTTTACATAAAGAAAAGGGTTTTTTCTTGTGAACTGGTGTTTTCCAATGAAAAAAAAAATTCTTCCCTGAAAAATTCCTGGTGAGGTTGAAGGAAACTTGCCTTGAGGGGAAGTCAGTAAAATAGGCTTATTGCAGGGAATGTACAGTGCCCTTGTTTGGAGCTGCTGTTGTGCAAATAAAGGTAGCTTTGTATAGAATTCCAGAGTGTCATCCCAAAGCAGAGTTTGAGAGGTTTTTACAAGCTTTCAGGTTGTTAGACACAGTTGTTTTCAGTAGGAATATTAAAGTCAGCAACCGA
>NW_020955479.1:47221-92666 GCF_003031625.1 Empidonax traillii
AATAGGCTTATTGCAGGGAATGTACAGTGCCCTTGTTTGGAGCTGCTGTTGTGCAAATAAAGGTAGCTTTGTATAGAATTCCAGAGTGTCATCCCAAAGCAGAGTTTGAGAGGTTTTTACAAGCTTTCAGGTTGTTAGACACAGTTGTTTTCAGTAGGAATATTAAAGTCAGCAACCGATTTACTGAGCTGTGCCATTGTCTGAGAGAAGAAATGAAACTAAGTTTTGGAATTAATTTATTGAAGAATTGGAATCTATCCAGTTTCCTCCCCAGTGACTTAAGAGAATGATTCTTGGTAACATTTTTATGCTCTATTACATTTAAGCTCCACAGGTTCAATTGTCAGCTTTCTGCTGAAAAAGTGAAAAATCATTTGGAAAAAAAGCCCGAGCGTGAGAATTGTTAAGTGTGGAAGTTTTCAGCAAAGAGTAATTTCTGCTGCTCAGTAGCACAGTCAAAACTTGGAGAAGTCTAATAAATGTAGTAGCACTTAATTAAATTTCTGCAAGAGGTTATTGGAATAAACCCCACAGGTCTGGGTTCCTTTAATCAAAGTTTTGACTTCCATGAGTGTGAAATTGTTACACTTAGCGATGTATTTCAGAGGAATTCAATCCTGAAAGATTTTTACTTCAGATGTATTTGGCTTTGCAGTTAGTTAATGGCTAATCTTTGGTTTTTAGTCAAAATCCAAAAATTACAGTCTGCACCAGAGCAGGAAGAGTTATGGAACTGTAGAAATTAGTAATCTGTGAGGCAGATCCTTGAGATCTGAAGACATGAATCCTTAAGACATGAATCCATCACTGCAACAGCAGGGAAGGATTGTCATAGTAATTCTTTAGATCCTGAAGTATTTTAGTAACCACAGTATTTATTTTTTTTCCCCAAAGTTGTTCTAAATGTGATGCTTTCCTGCACTGTCCTGTATTGGTACTTGCTGAAGGTTTAGTGCTGGTTTTGGCCACTTAGAATTCCCTTTTTCACCGTAATATTTGCTCAGTGTGATGTAATATGGCTTTAAAATGTGTCTTGTAAGTCAATCTTACTTTTCCTCCTTCCCCTTCTCCTGTTGTTGTGGGGAAATGTGAACTTACCTTCTGTGGTTTAATGCACGTGAAGGTTTATGTTATAAATTATAAATTAATTAGTAAATTAACGTTCTTTCTGCCCCCAGAACGGGATGGTAACTAAAGACCTGACGCGACTGAAAACCCTTCTTGCTGAAACAGAGGTAATAATGAGCATATTATTGGAAATAATGAGAGTACCTGAGGCAGCTGACAGGCTAGTTCCCATGTGTCCCAGGAGGTCTGGGCTCACTGGGATCACACCCATCTTTTCAGGAGCTTTTCATCACAGTCTTGCAGGATGTGTGAGAAAACAGAGAACGATGGTAACAGGCTGTTGACTCTCTCTCGAAGTAGCAAGAATTTAAAGCATTTAGGTCTGCATTATTTATTTATTTATTCTATTTTTCTCTGTTGGAAATTATTATTCTGAAGAAATAAACGTGACTTAAAAAACTGTTTAACCATATAAATACCTTTCTTTTTTTTTTACAAGGGGTCAAATTGTCAGATCTATTGATGAAATTACCCCTTGTTTGTTTTTTTTTTTTTTACTTACAATTTGGGCTTTATTTTTAATGTAGATTCAAGGCTGAAAGACCCATCAGTGCAGTTCAGATTCTTGACCTTTAAAAAACTCCCTGCAGTCCAGATTAAATTGATCACAGGGCGGAACTTGGTCCTGTAAAAAATCTCTAAAAATTGCCCTCTAACAATGAGTGGGCTCAGCGTTCCTGTGAGAATTCCTGTTATCCTCAGAATTCCTGTTATCCTCAGAATTCCTGTTACCAAGGGCTGCAATCCAGTTGTTGGGTTAATGTGAACTCCTGTTTGGGATGGGAAGTGGTTTCAGACTTCTGATTGGTGTTTCTCCATTGCTTGCTCTGAAACCCATTTTGCCAGCAGTTCTTGTCCATGAAATTGTTTTTGTGTTCCTCTGTAACTGTGGGCTTTTTTTAATCCAATTGTAGGCAGCTGGCAAAGTGCCCTCAGGATATCATGGAGAAGATTTGGAAGAAGGTACGTTTGGGTTTTACAGCTGCTGCGTTCTGTGGGGGGAAGGTTGGGATCCTGCTGAATGCTCAGGGCTGCAGAGCAGGCAGAAAGTAAAAAAAAAAAAAGGGCTTGACTGTTGTGATGAGCTCCAGGGGCTGAAGTAGAATTATCTCAGTAGAATTATGTCAGCACTGAATTGGGAGGCAGAAGTTTATTTATTGATCAGAGCCTGCTCTGTTTGAAACCTGCTCTGAATGAGTTTGTTGGGGGTTAGAAATTAATTTTCATTGGGAAAATTTTGCTTGGGTTCAGATAACACTTTGGGTTGATGTTCGGAGGGGCGGTTCCCTGGACTCTGTTACCCTCTGAGTGAGAAATACTTGGGAATTAGAGAAGTAACCCCGTTCTCCTCCCGCAGGGTCCCGGGATGGTTGGCAGTTCCGCCCTCCCCCCCGGGGCGTCACCAGCAGCGAGGAATATACCCTGTGTAAAAGGTAAAGTCTCTGCTTTGTGCTGACGTTCTCCAGGGGCATCATAATGCTTCCTCTTTTATTTAGCTGCTGACAGAATGATTGAGAGGGCAGGCAAAGGAAGGTACTTGTTAGAACAGCAGTCGATCTGTTCACAGATTTTTGGAAGGGTCAGTTCATCCAGAGGCACTTCAGTTCATCCAGAAATACTTCAGTTTATTCAGTTTTCGTAATACAGTGGTTTGAGGACCTTTTTTCTAGTGTCAGGGTTTTCTTCCTTTTCTATTTTGGATGATCTCAGAGGTGTGAGAAGTTCCCAGACAGCGCTGTAAGCAGACTGAAGCGAGATGTTCTTTGGCAGTGGACAGGCTGCTGCCTTCAGATAAATGGGCTTTGTTGATAGATGGCCTTTTTCTTCACATTAAAAAAAAAAAAAAAAAAAAGGTAGAATTTTCCTCAGGTCTCATTCTTTCCCTTTTGCATAAACTCAAATACACAGAGAAGATCGATTGGCTTATATTGGAGTTTCTCCTTGTCCTCTGTGGTCAATATTGCCTGGAGTTTGTGTTGTTAATTGTCATTGCTTACATAAAACTGAATTAATATATATGGAGAAGAACCATCATTATGCACTTGATTCTGCCATTTATGTAACTAATGCAAATAAATTATTTCCCAAACACGAGCAGGGCTCTGACCTGCTTTTTAAATGACAAGACTGAATCACTGAATTGGAGCTGCTTTTGGCAAGATTTTTCTAGAGATGCTAAATCTTGGCAGCTCTTGTTGACTCTTATCGTGTCCAGTGCTCATTCAGCAAATTCTAAAAAAGCAGATATTTGCAATTTTTAACTTGTGGTCTTTTATTGAGTAACATCTTTGCCACGTTTCCAACCATTGCTCTGGAACCTTTTCCCACTAAAGCTGTAATGAGCTTTCTGCACACTGTTAATTAACCCTTACAGTGAGCAGGATGTGCCTTACTCATCAAATCCCTCTGAACAGGATCATTCTGATCATGGACTGAAGATTTTAGTTCCAGGTGCTGAATAGGAATTTTTGAAGCTCTGGTTTATTTCTCCCCTGTGTGCCATAAAGCAGTAGGAGTGCAGCATATTTATTCCAGATAATGAAGCTATGGAATTGCAGGAGATATTAAATAAGAAAGTAAAAATGAGAGAAAAAAGGTGTCTGTTAAAAATATGAACAGTGAGAACTTGGAAAACTTGTATAATGATGGCAAAGTTTAAAGTAATAGGCTTTCCTATTAAATAAAGAAAAGGAAACCCAATTGATTTTAAATCTGCTGTGTAACTAATGAGAATAGGTCAGCAGTTTTTTATGCTTGCACTCTCTTTGGGCCATGAAAATCATAATTGTACTGCAGCATTCTAATGTAATGGTGAATTGGAAAATTTACAGTAAAAGTACTGAAACTGACTGCCAAGAAAAATATTTGAATTGAAAATATATTAAGAAACATAGCTTTGAAAAGGCATTAAGTAACATGGTGTTATACATCGTGCTTGTTTTATTTACAGTTTGGTCATGCAAACCTTTAAATACATCTCTTAAAGAAAAAAATGAACGATAAATCAAATTATAACCAATGATACAAGTGTGTCCTGGATATCCAGGTACTCATGCTGCAAGGTTTTTGTGTCACAGTCAGGTGTGATTTGGTTTTTGGCTCAAAGTGCATCCTTTCTTTTTTACAGTAACTTATCACTATAGAGAGAGGTTCTTAATATAACTATATTCATAGATATACAGATGAAATTCAAATATAGTTATGTTTACAGAGTTTCTATTAACTTAATATCCTCACAGAAATCATCCTGCCTGGCTTTATTTATAATAAATGTGATGCTTGCATTAACTTTTTATGGTATCCTTTTGCAAAACAAAACAAAACAGCCTCCTGGCCTGATTTTATTCTGTGTATCCAGCTGTTTTGTAGTACCTTCAGAATGCAAAGTTAAATCATAAAATTAGTCCCCGAGTTACACAGCCACTTGTCCAGAGTTGCAGTAAATTCTGAGAACGAGCATCTTTAAATTGTATAAAGGCATTTGGAATGTCATTAATTTCATGCATCAGCACATGCCACTAAATGAAAAATGTGTTTCTGTAACAAATTCTGCGAGATTAGATCCTTTTAGACTCATCCATCCTTTCCAGAGAAGAGGATTAAACCTTTTCCTTGCGAGACGATTTCTGTGTAGGTGTATTTGTTAGAAAGGACCATGTGATGTCACTGTTGCTCCAGGAAAAGCTGCTGAATGAGGTTTTTATCAGCTAATAATGTGAGCACTGGAAGAAATTATGCTACATTTTCCTTTGCCCCTGATTAACTGGGGGTTTATGCCTATTAATACAGTGCCGGATCAGTTCAGGCATGGTCTGTGATCTCCTGGTGTAAATTGCTGCACGAACACTTGATTCTTTTTCCTTTAGAAAAGCTGGAAATTTCGGAAGACTTCTGTCCCCTTATGTTTCTAAGACATTTGATACACTTTTCTGGGCTTTGCAGCAAGAAAAGCTGCTGCCTCTCTTACAGAATTCTGCAAATGTTTTAGTTCATGTGGACTAAACTGCCTTTAGTTCTATGAGGGAGACCTAAAGAATGTTCTTCTGACTTTACAAGTAAAATTCTAATAAATTTCTTTTTTTTTTTTTTTTTTTTTTTAATTGGAGACCGAAAAAACTTCGAGGCATGATGTTTTTTTTTTTTTTTTTTCCTGTGTCCTGCAGATTTTTAGAGCAAGGGATCTGCAGGTATGGTGCCCAGTGTACTTCAGCACATTCCCAGGAGGAGCTGACGGAGTGGCAGAAACGTTACGCCTCCCGCCTCATCAGGTTGAAGCAGCAGAAGGAAAACAAGCAGTGCTCAGGCAGTTACATGGAAACCCTGATTGAGAAATGGATGAATTCCTTATCTCCTGAGAAAGTGGTAAGGAAAACAACCCCCCCTTCGCTCTGTGTTTGTGTGTAAAGCTGAGAGCTGGGCCTGGGTTTGACCCTCGTGGTGGGAGCTGGTCCAGTCGCTCCTCACCAAGGAATTGTCCAAGCGATTTGCTCCCGTTTCCATCCTGCCCCGTGTCTTCTTGCAGAGATCCCAGAGACTCAGGCTGATTTTGGGTTCATTTTGCGTATTCAGTATTCCTGGGGCAGGCTGTGTCAGCCAAGTCCCAGGTATTGTTCCTGTTCCTTGACTTTTTAAGCTGCAGAGCAGTGACTGATGAAGCTTTCATGACTCAGAGGAGAATATTCCTGCTTGTGCACGGCTCCTTTTCTTTGCCTGCAGCTGCAGGCACTTGGATGCAGACCAGCCAATCCCCCAAATGTTCAAAAGACTCTGAATACCAGGGAATGTGGGATATGGATATGATCAAATTTAGCAGCTCTTTGGAATTCCAGGGGATGTTTTTGTGGCATTTGACCAGCTCAACTTACCACAGACCCCAGGGAGTTTTCAGTCCGTCTGTTGTTGATCAGAATCTGGGAAAAATGGACTTTCTGCAAAATGCATTGATGAGTGGAAAGCCTGATTCTAGTTCCTGGTGTCTCACTGATGTCAGTGAGATCTGGGCCTCATTGTATCCCACATCCTCCTTTCCAAATGAAGTCTTGTTCTACTTTAAACATTTACAGTTAAGTTGGGTCTTGAAAATCAAGTCTTGCAGTTAATTGTCCTTAAATGGTTACGTTCTTCACTGATACAGTACGATGTAGTAAATTTGACTTGCTTGTCTCTGAATTAGCACATATTTACATTAATTCCTGCACAGGACTTGCAGCAATCCTGCACAACTTAATTCTTTCCGCTCTCTGTAAAAAAATACTACCTTTTCCTGAATGTTTGTATTTTGATGCTGCCTGTGGAAGTTTAATGTCACCTTCATTTTCTTTTAATCTAGCTTAGTGAATGTGTAGAAGGAGTGAGAGTAGAACATAACCCTGAGCTGTCGGTAACTGTCACCACCAAAAAGTCTCATCAGACATGGACATTTGCTCTCACATGTAAGGTAGGACTACTTATCTTTCAAAGTTAAGTCAGTAATGACTAGAATGCAACTCCTAACCTTTTGCAATTAAGATTTCAATTGCATCATTCTTAAAATAGAGAAACTTCCCAGCACCGTCCCCTCTCTGTCTCTCTTTTCCCAGCAGCTCTGGTGATTATGTATTTCTGGAAATCAGGCAGGACCTGGTGCTGCCCTGAGAAGTTCTTATAAGCTCTCTTTATTTGATTGCAAAGGCAGATATTCCTGAAATAATTTCAGCCTTTCTCTCCTAGCCTGCAAGAATGCTGTATCGAGTGGCATTGCTGTACGATGCCCATCGGCCCCATTTCAGCATCGTCGCGATATCTGCTGGAGACAGCACTACCCAAGTGTCACAGGAAGTACCAGAAAACTGTCAGGAATGGATAGGAGGAAAGATGGTCCAGAATGGAATAGATCATTATATATACAAAGTCAGTATAGCCTTCAACACAGAAATCTTTGGAACTTTTCGCCAAACCGTGGTGTTTGACTTCGGATTAGAACCGGTCCTCATGCAACGAGTGATGATTGATGCTGCTTCAACTGAAGGTAATGCAGGAAAACTTCTTTGCTTTTTTTTGGAATAGTGGAAATGTTTCAGGCCATCTCTTTCCTTCCCACATTTCTGGGCAGAACAGCCCAACCTGTGTTACCAGCTCGTGAATGCCTCGTCCTGTACGTTATGTTCGTTGTGTCTGTGAATATAAAGAGTGGACAAAAGCTTCAGGGGGTCTAAATAAGGCAGATAATTGGCATATGACTTGCTCTGTGTGTCAGGATGTGATAAATATTATCAAAATGCTGGGAATTTCTGGCTTGGTGTGTGTCCAAAGACAGCACTGGAGGTTCTGCCTCTATAAAACACGTTTATGTTTTTATAGTCATTTTTGAATTGATGAAACTGTTAAACACGTAGCAAAAGGTCAGTAGAGAAATGAAATGTTTCTGTTTGAGAATACACCTGGTACTCAATCCAGTAAGTAAAACTGCCTATCTGAGAAGTTAGTTTGTATTTTTTCTTCCCTTGCAATGTCTGACAAGGATTGTCAAAGGCAAGAGGCCAAGTGTAGGCTTGCAACTCAATAATTTGCTGCTGACACGAGTTTTGAAAAATGTAAAGGAAGTGTTACTATATTTGTGTTTTCAAGTAAAAAAAAAATTAGCTACAAGTTCCTGTCAGGGTTGTATTCTGTTTATTAAACTGATCTGTGTCTCTCAGTTCCAACCTGAAATAACTCCAGTATGAGAAAAACGTCAGAAAATTGAAAGATGTTTGAAGGGGTGCAAACAAGAAGGAAACACTTCGATTTATGGCTTAAGAGAGCTAAATATAGGTCACTGTGTCACTTGGCAGCAAGCCAGGGGGTGGGATACAGGATGGTGATTTCTAGTGAAAACTTGAGAGATACAAACACCAAAGAAGCAGAATTATAGCACTGGGATTTAAGCAGGAAGAAGAGGAAAAGGGAGAAAGAAGGGAAAAAGGTGAAGCTGAGAAGACAGCGGTTTTCTTTTCCTGGCCTTTGTTTTCAGTTAACTGATTAACATTTGCAGCATTAACAGAACGAAACTGTAGACGGCAAATGCCAAAGGTCAGGAAGGGATCTTTGCCGATGGCCCAAGTCCTTGTGGGCAGGAGCAGCAGGATGGGCACGTTGTAAAGTCTCTTGAAGCAGAGGATGTTGCTCTGCCAGGGGAGAAGCTGCTCAGGAGCAGCAGGGCCTGGTGTTTTCAGGAGCTATTCCATGATGTCCATGAGTTGTGTGGGTAATCCCAGCTGACAGCTTCCCAGGACACTGAGCCGCTGGAGGACAGGCCTTTCACTGCAAACCTGCTCGAGATCAAGGGGAACAAGCCATGACTTATTTGCAAAGACAGAGTTACTGTCAGACCAGTCTGTGGTCTGGGGCTTTGTTGTTTCAAACCAGCTGCTGACCACAGCGACCCCAGGAACAACCAATTGAATTGGGAAGGTGATGGATGAAGTTTCTCCAGCATCAGTTACTGATATTTCCTTTCCCACACTGCTTGTCTGTGTGCAGAGGGATGCTGAAGGCTCCAAGCAGGTCATTGCTAATATTTATTCCAAATGACAAGTGTTGAGGTGTTTAAGGACAGAATCCTGGACTTTTGGCTGTGTCACCTTCCAAGTGTGTAATAGGCAAAGGAAAGACTATTTTGGATGTGTATCCAATTCCATAGTTTCTTTTTGCTTTTGACATCCATGAGTTAAGGTCTGGTGGAAATGCTTTTCTCTCAGAAAGATGCCCGAGGTCTCTACATTTGCATGGAATTCAGGACCCTCCCTGGGCGTCTGGGCAGGAATGAAAGGTCAACATTAAAATCTTTTCGTGGAGGAGCCTCCATTCTGTGAAATCTTCATTTACAATGGAAAAAGGGAACTGAGGGAAGGTTTGCATTGAGTGTGTACAATCTGCTCTTCAAGGGAGGGTCACTGTGTGCCCAGCCTGTGCCAGGGACAGTTTCTATCGGGCTGCCAGGGAAAGCCTCTCCAGTGCTGGGAATTCAATGGCTGTCTTTGCAGGAAACAAGGACTAAATCCCAGCACAGTTACGGAGCTTTTGGGATCTGAGGTGTGCTTTGTACCAGAGAAAGCTTCATTTATGGTGGTGTGATTCCAGACACGGAAACCACACACACATGGGCTTTTTCTTGCCCTACAACTGTAGCTCCTGATACGGTTTGGGCTTGAGGGGTATATTGAAATGGGACTTCTTAGTGAACACATGAGATTAACTAGGAAAAAAAGCCATGTTCCTGTAGTCAGGCAAGCTGAACTGAGATTCCTTTAGCTAAAATGCTATTGTGGTTTTTTTTTTTTTTCTCATTTAGAATAAAGACAGTCAAGATGATGTTAAGTATTTAATTTGAATTCGAGAATGTGTTTTTTGCACATTTTTCAGCGTTGGTGTGATATCCTGGATACCTATCTTAAATCTTACTCAGAGATAATACATTAAGATACCATAGCTTGACTATAAATGCCAAATATTTTCAGCTCTGCAATTTTAACTGCAGTTCTGTCGAGTGATTCACTGTTGTCATAGTGGTTTTGTGGCGTTAATGGATATATTTTGGGTGGCAGTAGACAAGTGCTTGGTCTTTTGTTTCTCATTTATGATATGTGGTCCCTGAAGTGAGGGTGTACTGAAAAATGAATTTTCCTTTAATTTTCTAACTTTATATCAAGTAAGGTCATATTTCCCAAGTTTTACCTAACAAAACAGCTTTAGCTGTGTGGTGCAACTGTCTGCACGATGAACATATTAGGAGACTGTGGAATTTTTAAAAAAAGCTTTCAGTGTTGCAGATTTCTTTCCAGCTGGTTTACCAACTTGTTTTTGTGACCTTCTAAATTTTATAATATGTATTGTAGGATTCTTCACCACTGTGTGTTTTTGGAATGATGTTGCAGTTAGGCTTTGGGGGCGCGTTGTGGTGCCAAGCCCTTCAAAGTTGCTTGTGTGTTATTAAAATAGAAGTTCTTTCCTTGTTTGTCTTTATTAATTCTGTTTGCTGTCTATGGAATACTTTGTTTTCTGGTTGCTCTCTGTGCTCACCTGAAAAGTTGGGATGGTGAGTACTGGCAGTGAACTTGCTAAAGCTGTTGTGGGCAGAGGAGACTCCTACCTGTATTTAGTTCATTATCTCCAATGGGATTGGGTTTAGTGGGTTTTGTTGGGTCGGTTTTGTTTGTTTTTATTGAAATAAACCCCAAACCCCTGGGGTTTGTATTTACTTCCCTTCCCTGTTGTGTCTGCACCCAGACCTTGAATACCTGATGCACGCTCGGCAACAGCTCCTCACCACAGCCAAGCGCTGGGATTCCACCTCCAAAACTATTGTGGAGTTCGAGCCCAATGAAACTACTGAATTGGAGAAGAGCCTTCTGACCAGATACCAAATCCCTCTATCTGCTGACCAGCTCTTTACACAGTCTGTCCTGGACAAATCACTGACCAAGACCAACTATCAGTCACGGCTGCACGACCTCCTTTATATCGAGGAGATAGCACAGTATAAGGAAGTCAGCAAGTAAGTGATTTCTTTATAAAAATATTCCTATTAAAATGAAGATGGCAGGTTTTTTTTTTTCATTAAACCTACATGCTTCTTTAAGGTACTAAGTCTTCCTGTTTCTTTTGAAATGAATCTGACTGAGCCCAGGAATAGTAATGTTTGGTAAAGGTCACTAACACTTAACAGATACAACTTGCTGCTAATTCATTAAAAACAAACACTAAATATAAGTCTGTGCTTACAGCTGGAGCACTAACCAGCTTTTACATGGTTTTGTTAGTGTCTGGATAATAATTATTTTTGGGTTTTTTTGTCTATACAAAAATACATTAATAATAGTTATATTTTTGGTCCTGTGTGAAAGTAGGTTATAGCAAAGGAATAAAATATATGAATAATAGTTACATTTTTGTTCCTGTGTGAAAGTAGGTTATAGCAAAGGAATATATAAAATCTTTGTATAAAGGGTTGAATTGTGGGTGGATCAAACTCTGATCTGCAATGATGTGGCAGCTAATTTTATTATATTTATTCTCTAAATAGGCTGAAACCCAGCTTCTGAATAAAAGTTCCTAATAAAAGGCATACAGTACACATTGTTTGGTTTGTTCTGTCTTGAGGTATCGTGTACAAATAACCCAACTGGAGGAGCTCATGAAAAAGATGTGAAATTCCCATGTATAGACCCTCATGGGCCCTTTTTTTTTTTTAATGTGGTTTAGTATTTGTGGTTGAAAATTTTGCCTGCGTTCGTGTGGTAGTTGCACTACTCAGAATGGAAAGTCAAAAAGACGTAACTCCCCTTTAGCCTAATTTGGGAGCAAATTTAGTTCTGTCAACTACAGAAAGTTCCAAATCAGAAATGTCTTTTTTTAAGATGAAGAACCACTCCTGGAGCTACAGAGCTGAATCACCCCTGTAGAACTTAGAAAGCAAATACTATGAGTGGTTGTATTTCTGATGCTTTAAAAGCAGAAAATTGATTCCATTTCTTTTTTTTTTTAATCTCAGCCGAAGGGCAGTATTTGAACTATTTTTCTTCATATCTTTTATCACTGCTGCCCTCTGCTCTTGAGCTGGAGTCTGACACGTGGAGGAATCAGGCTTGAACACTCTGCAGCACGCAGAAATACTCTCCATCATACATATTTATAAACAAGTTGACTTTCCTAAGGCTTTTTTGAGGGGGAAAAAAAAAAGAAAGTGGATTTAAAGTAAATATTATGAAACATGATCAAAACATCAACAGTTATTTTGACTGAGTGAATTTTCACATGGAGAGATGCCCTCTCCCGCCTCATAGGAAACCAAAGAGCATCAAGCCTGCAGACATGAAAGAAAAATAAGTGTATCCTGTATGTAATGCTTCTCCTTTGGACTGTTTGGTGCAGCAGTAAATTATTGCTTGATAAGTTATAAGTAAGTGTTAATAATGTTCTTGAAATCGTCTGTTTTGATGGTGCTGATGTCAGAAACATTCTTTTGATCTTGTAGCTGACCCACTTTACTGCAGCAAGGCTGGAACCAGCACACATTTCCGCTCCTCTGCGGCTGAGATCACACGCTGGGTATTCTCCAGTGAGGTGTCAGGGTTGCAAGCCTAGAAAGGGGCTGAGAAATACAAGTGCAAGTGGGTTTTAATACCTCTGGAGTGGTGCTGGGAGTGACAGTGTTGATGAGCTGTTGCACTCCAATGGTTTGTGAACTGGCAGAGTAGCAGAGTTGTCAACGTGGTCTCTTAAGGCAACACTGGAGTAACAGGAGTGTCTGCAGTTCATGGAGTGTATCCTTGGTTTTTGAGACTGTTGGTGATTTCCCACTTTCTAGGAAAGCACAGTTTCAGACTTGGTGTGGAATCACCTCAGTGGAACTATGGAGAGTGTTGGATGAAGGTGTCAGTGGCTCTAAAATATCTGGAACTCAGTCGTGAGGGAGCTCATTCTGGGAGCTTCACTTTTAAATCATGTTTATTGTAATATTTCAGGAGGCTCTTATAAAAGTTACCCCACATGAGCACATCACAAAAGAGAACAGTGAGGGAGTCACTGCTATTTCATTTCAAATGCAAACACACTGGATGAGGAAAAGCACAGCAGTGTTCTGATATTGATAGTAGTTTGCTTTTGGAAGGTGTCCTACAAACACCTGCTGATGGTTTTAAAACTCTCCCTTTCTCTCTTGCTCATTGAAAAGAAAAACCATATTAATTGTTAGATTGACCAGAATTTACTGTGCATTTCCTTGTGTGAACATTGAAGTGTGTATGAGGTGACACACGGCTCCTTCTGTGCTACCAGAACTGCAGAGCAGCTTTATCCTCAAGGCTGAAACATAAAACACCGGCTCTGATGGAAAATAAATTTGCTTTTGTCATCACTGTGTCTTCCACTGATCGCTCCATAGGCAGGTTTCCCTCTGCACACCCTGTCTGAACTCTGGGAAATGTGCTGAACGTGCTTTTAACAAAGTGGTACCTGGGGCATCGCTCAGGACGGGTTTATTTGCCTTTGGGGAATTTATTGTTTGCACTGGTGCTGGATGATTAATGATTTATCAAGGCTTTCTTTAATTTCTGTGGCTTTAAATATGAACAACAGGCTTACTTGTAGCTGGTTTCATTAGCAGTGCAGGTGGGCTGGGATTTGCAGTGCTTAGGAGGAAATGGAGGATTCTGTTTGTTCAATCTGTATCAGCCTGACTGAAAACCTTATTTTGCCTAAACCTGCAAAGCAAGGGAGAGAAATGGATGAAAGCAACAACTTCTGATTTTTTTAAAAAATCAAATCCTTGGAGAATTTTGCAGTTTACCAGTTTGCCAGAAGGTGTCAGCTTACTCAATGGAAATTGCTTGATTATCTCTAAAGTTTGATTCCCTTTAGCACAGCAGACTCATTTATGAAAACACTAACCTGTGCCTCCCCTCAGAAATGCAGTAATACTGTTTGCCAGCACGTTTTTATCAATCTGAATTTGAGCTCATACATATTCAGCAGCACAGGGACCAACTTTGGGAAAGTTTCAACAAAATAAATTCGCAGTAGCAAATGATTGTATCTCAGTAAAAATTCTCAGCTTTTGTTAATTAAATGTTTCATGTGGTATTTCAACCATCATCTGAACGAGATGTGAGCTGTTGCAGAGGTTGCTAACTTGCTGATAGCTCCTTTGGAACAGTGCAGCACTTGCACTGAAGGAAGGTTGGGTTTTGTTTGGGGTTTTTTTGTTGGTCCATGTGGCAGGTGGAGGGATTACACTTAATTCTACGTGCTGTGGAGTGATTGCTTTCACTGCAGCTTGTGCAGTAACATTTGTGGTCACTTATGAGCCAAACAAATCCCTGTTAGGTAAGAAAAGATCTCTTGTTTTTGGGGAAACGTGGATCTGACTTAATGCCCACATTACATAAAGCAGCAGCTGTTGCCACGTGGGGGCAAACTTGCAGTTTCTGTGCAGGATTCCTCCTGTGCCAGATATGAACAAAATTTGTTTGATTGGCTTTGGTAGATGCTTAATTACCAAGCAAGGTAAAACGTTGGATTTTATTGTTACAGGCTTATGATTATTGGTACTACAGGGTGTAGGTGATGAATTACCAGCTTATTAGGTTAAAATAGAAATTATAAGAAGAACAGATCAAATAAAACAAGTACGAGTATGAAAAGTATCATAAAAAATGAGGTATTTTTCCAAGAGGCTTATTTCATATGTGTAACATTTAGGTTTTACTTTCTGTCTGTAATTTGTTGTAAATTTAGGAAAAAGCTGCTGGTGAGAAGAGAACAGAATATTGTTACTGTGTCAGACTTTTTTCCCCCCTTTTGTTCTTTTTAAAACCAGGTTGAAACAACCTGTTTTAAAAAACCCAACACACTAGGGAGAGGTTTCTGTGTGTTGGTGAGAGGTCAAGAAAGTGTTCCAATAAGTCACTTTAACGTGCTGTGCATGGGATTTCCAGAAAATGGCAACTGCAAAGGATGAATTTCTTACATATCTGATTACAGGAGAACCTGCTGCTAATAGGAATTCTGTGGGTAGATGGTTTAGAGGGCTGAGCCTGTGATGCCATCCCCTCATCTCAAATAAAATTGTATCATTTTAATGCCTACTATCTGACTCTTTCAAGGCATTTTAATCAATCCCTCTGAATTATGGGTATAGTACCATTTACCTTTTAGGATGGAGATTTCCCTCTTTGGTGCACAGCCTGGAAGAGGAGAGACATGGGATAAATAGGAATTTACCCTATTTTTTGCCTGCTTATCTCTCCTTGCATAGTTAATAAACTATTTATTTATATATATATGTTTATATATATATGTATATGTAAATATATATATTTAAATATGTATATATATTATAGCCTACAAACTATTGAAATAGAAATTTTTACTGCTTTGGCACATGCAGAGCAACTCTCGTTCACTCTGAACTTATTTTGGTGTCAGAAAAATCTCGTATGTGTTTCTCTCCTGTGAGGGTTCTTTTTTTAAACTTCCTAGATGTTGATTCTTTTTTAAAAGAATATGTGCTTTATAGGCTGTGATCAGAAGGAAAATGTGTGAGTATTTGACAGCTAAGTATGAAAAGCCAGTTTGACCATACTTGTATATATTCAAAAATTAAATGTATAAATATATAGATATATATGAAGGGAATCTTGAGCTTGAATACCTGAAATTTCGCCATCTGAGAGCATTTTCGTGCCCTGACTCGATGCTTTCTCGCTTAGGTTCAACATAAAAGTGCAATTGCAGATTGTAGCAAGCTTCATGCTCACTGGTGTTTCGGGAGGTGCAAAATATGCCCAGAATGGACAACTCTTTGGGCGCTTTAAGCTCACGGAAACGCTCTCGGAGGACACCTTGGCTGGCCGGCTGGTGATGACCAAAGTCAACGCTGTGTATTTATTGCCTGTCACTAAAGAGAAGTCAGCACAGACCCAAGGAACCAAAGAGAAGGTTTATGAAGCAGCTATTGAGGAGAAGACAAAGGATTACATCTTCTTGAGGGTATCCAGGGAATGCTGCGAGGAGCTGAACCTTCGGGCGGATTGTGAAATGCAGGTGGGTCTGGCTGCGAGTGGGTTTGCTCTGGGCACTGTTTGCCTTGTCTTTGGTTTGGCTCCATGGTTGGCCTTGTATAACCAGGCAGAAATAACCTCAGATTAAGGTCACTGGAGTTGCCTGCAAGGAACACATTTCCACCAAAGGATTCTCTCCTCCCTGTTATTTTGTTTTGGGGAAACATATGCAAGAATCCTAATGTCTCAATTTAACATGGATAATTGGGCTGGGAAGACTTATGTTGTTCTGGGCTCTTGGTTTTGTGTTTGTTTTCTTAAAACAATAATTAAACTTCCTAATTGATTCTATTTGAAACTCCACCAGAATGCAAAATCAGCTGGGGTTTCAGGAACTGCCTGATTTTTTCCTTGAGTGTCTTATAAATCTTAGCCTGAGGCAGCAAATCTATTCTGCATTTAAAAATCGGGTCCTAAAGTTGTTTGTAAAATCATTTAGTACTTCCTACATGTATCAGTGAACTGGTGGTCAAATTCCTAAAGTGTTACCTATATTTGAATGAATTTTAATTGTGAGGAGATTTTTTTCTGATTTCACTATTAACTGAACCTTTGGAAAGGGATCCTCGGGTTAGAACTGAGGAGACTGTAATTTGGATGTCTGGAGTTTTTGTTAAAGGTGCTGGAGACTTTGCAGTTCTCTTCAGCAGAGTTGGCATTCCCTGTGATTCCTAAACATTGACAAAACTGCTTTGATTTCTGTGGGGTTTAGATAAATTAGGTGGTTTCCTTTGTTTCTTCTTCTAATAATTCATCTTGGAAACTTCCTGCTCCCTTGTTTACCTGCTGTTCTGGCTTAACTATAATAAATACACATTCTGCTGTTATCAAAGGTACCACTGATGAAGGTGGGATGAAGTGGTGCTTTAAACCCCCGTGGCTGCCGCCACAGTTTTATTTTTGGAGTGGTTCCTCTGTTCTGTGTCCTCTCCTGTGAACCTGGCACTGGATTAACTTCCTTTCCCACTGTTTTCTTATTGTGGAATGTATATTAAAGCAGGTTACAGGCATCTCCTTCACAGATGGCCTCATTCAGTGCTCTGCAACAGCAAATGGGACTATTTGATTCCATCCAAGCAGCATTAAAACCAAAACAAATCACAAGCTGTTAAAGAAGGAGGTGGATGCAGGTGGATAATGCGAGGTATTTAATGCCAGGCATCTTGCTTGGACTCCCAGAAGGGGCTGTTAAAGCATCACCCAGAGGAGCATCACAATTTTTCTGCATTTAAATCACCATCATTACACTGTGGGGTCTGTTGTCAGCCTTGGGTCTGTCTGAGCAAAGATGTTTTCCCTGTACAGACCAACCATGAGTTTGGGACCATTTGCCACTTGGGTCTAAACACCTGCAGGGTGTGGCTGAGGGGACAAACCAGCACTGATAGGGATGGGGAGGACAGAGCTGTGCAAGGAGCTTGAGGTGCCCCTCAGGCTGGATGAGCTGTGCTGTCATTCCTGACAAGTCCTGAACCACCTGCTGGGAAGAGCAGTGGGGAAAAAGAATTCTCCAGCGTTCATGTGTCCTGCTTAGACAAAGTTTTCCAGGCAGTCACATCCACTTCAGTGAGCTCCATGCTTAATGTTGTTAGATTTGTTACTGCCCTTGTCTTCAGACTTGTGGTTGTACATCCTGCTGTAAAATGTGATAGTCAAGATGAATATTTAATGTTTTTATATCTGCCAGAGACTGAAAGTTAATGGCTGCGATCTGCGGGGATACAAGCAAACCTTGTTTATTTACAGCAGAGCTGGTGTTGATTTTACATGCTCCATAATGGTATGAACAGTGTAATATTGAAATAGGGCAGGAAAAAAGCAAATGCTAATTCACAAATCCTTTTGAAGGAGACGAGCAGTCAACATTACTGGTGCACAGGAGGGTTTCTAAAGGTGTGATCCCTGTGGTAGGAAGGGACTCTGTGGGCAGATAAAGGAGTGTTAGGTACAACAAGTCGTTAAATCTAGAAGGATAAATTATTCCTGCATAGCAGGAATTCTCCTCCGCAGGGGGAGGTTCGTGAGAGAAGTTTAGGTGGCTCTGAGCGAGTTTAGAGAAGTGATCATCTGCTTTTCAAACTCTCTTCCCCCCACCAAGTTTACTGTCTGATTTTGATAACTGTGATGATCTAAATATAACAGATCGGATTTTGTTTGTAGTATGTAAGGAAAACTTAGTTTAGCTGGAAATTTCAAGTCTTTATATAAGTTGTCGAAAAAAGGTAATTGCAAAAATATATTCTGTTATTGCTTCTGATTGGTAGCAATGATTACCACGAGTTTAAAGTGGGATTAAGTAATAATGGACTAATAGATTATCAGTGAGTGATAGAGGTGAAAGTTCTTAATAAAGATGGCCACAGAAATTGTAAATATAACCGATATTTCCAGTGGGGTGAGGGGTACTCACCCAGACAGGTTGCAGTGATTTGGCTGCTGTTTGTAACACGCTCACAGTCATTGTAAATCTCAGAAAGGGGCTTATTTACTCCTATTTAATCACAAATGCTCGTTAGAGTTGCAGCACAGTAATTACATAAATATGTAGTGACAGCAATGCTTTGGAAAAAAAACCCTAACAAAATGTGTGTCAGTCTCTTGAAGTTCTTCAGCAGCTCTTGGGGTTTTTTGGCTGTTTATGTTAGTGCAAATCTGTGTCAAATTTTGTCTAAAGGCTTCTGTGTTCGTTGTGAACGTGGAGTTCTCTGGGGTAACACTGATCAGATTCTTTTGTTTTTGGAGAGATTAATAATTGCAAATTTAAATATGTGGAAATGATAATCTGAGCGAACTGTTTTTGTTTCCCCAGGAGCCGCTTTTATCCTGAGCTCAAATTTAGAATGTATTTTTCTCTTTACTCTTTTAGTATATTTATGTATCAACTAATTTCACTCTCCATTGTTCAGTTCTGAATTGAATCAGGAATTTTAACGTGTTCTGTGTGTTGTTTTTGGCTCTGGACCAGAATTCTCGTTGGCAATATCTATTATTTGCTAGCATTAAAACACATGTAATTGAGACAACAAAGCCAAGAGTGTATTAATAAGCAGCTGATTGTTAGAAATTAACTTTTGAGGGTTCTAATAGTGGAACATAAATGACAAGTTAATATTATTCCAGAATGTTTGACTAAAAATAATGTTTGGGGTTTATCTTTGCTGGTCTTGCATCTGATTTAGGTCATCTGCTGATCTGTAAAAATGTCTGGTCTGTCATTCTTTTTACGTTGTTCTTACAGTAAGAGATGAAAGCTTGTAAGAACAATGTTTTAGGATAACAGTATTTTCCAGGAGTGTTCCTTGTATTAAAAAAAAAAAAATAATTCAAGAATGTTTTCCCTTTAATTATTTTCCTGAAAGCCCATTGGAGTCTTATCTTAAAAGTCAAACAACGAAATCATATTAGAAAAAAATGCTGTATGTATGCTTTGATTCAAACCAACAAAAATTAGCAGGTTAATTTTATCACAGATCTTTGGGCTGAATGCTGTTTGCTGTTTCCTTCTGAGAGCCTCTGCAGGAAGATAAAAATGTGTCATGTTCATTTTCTAAATGAATCCTTTTTGTTCACCTCTTCATTAATTCCTTGGTTTTGTGGTGCAGGTTGAGCTCCAGTTCCAGCTGAACCGCTTACCCCTCTGTGAAATGCATTATGCCCTGGACAGGATTAAGGACAACAGTATTTTGTTTCCAGATGTCAGCATGACTCCCACCATCCCCTGGAGTCCCAACAGGTACACAGACACCAGCACTTTCATATCAGAGATTGGGTGGTAATGCAGCCCTGAATTTCTCATAACAGATGGCTGGAATGTGCCCTAGAACGAGAAACAAGCCTTGCTCTTCATTAATGGTGAGGGGGTTCAGAGGAGGGAGTGAAACTGTGCTAAATAAAACAAGAAAAGTGATCCTCTTGAGGGCCAGAACTTGTTGATTGGTTGTCCCTGAGCTGTGGGTTTAGAGGCATCACAGTTCCACTGTGGCTGCAGAAAACAAATCTGCTGCTGTTAATTACTGTGCTGCCTCTCTTCTCTGAAAATGTGATACTTTATAGGAATGTAAATAGCAGTTCCAAGGAGTTTGCTGTGCAGGATCCCAAGTGTGCAGAGCCCTGTTTGCAAGGATCCCTTGGTGTATCTTGAGCTTGATGCAGCGAGCCCAGATTTGGACAAATCTCTGAGGGGGTGGATGTGGAAGGTGTGGGAATGACTCTTGGAAGGCTCCCTGCAGTTGCAAGCAGCCCTGAGATTCTTTGTACAGATATCTCCCAGTTTTCTTTATGAAATTATAAACCCCCGTGTCCTCGAGAAACTGAAGTCTGATGCAGTGAAAATTGTTCATCTTGAAGAGGAAGCTCAGGGAAGAGCAACGTGAGGATCAGGGAATAGGGTCAGTATTCCTGCTGCATGGGGAAGGGTGACAGAGGCGTGATCTGTACTTGGAGAGCAGGGAAATGAGAGGAATGTGGAACTGATCCCGGGCCCAGCCTGCCAGGAGTCCTGGGGGGTCTCGAAGGTGAGAACGAGGAGCGGGAGATTGCGGTGCAGGACGAATCAGGAGATGGCTCAGGGATTACAAGGAAAATGATCCGGCAGAAACCCGAGACCCTGAGATAACGTAGGACAAAAATGACAGGAAAAATTCCGGTTTGCCTTTGGAAGTGTAGGAAGAAGGGGCAGGAGCAGGAGGATTGCTGGGGGCATCAACGCTGTGACAGCACTGGCAGAGAGGAGGGAAGGGGTTTATACAGAGTTACCCTGCAGAGCTAATGGAGGGCAGGGACAACCTGTTCACTGGCTTAATTAAGTCTTGAGTGAATCCTACAAGGAAACTGTGTAAGAATAGTTTGGAAGCAAGCAGTGATTTCAATCAAAAGGTAAGTCAAGTAGATAGAACTTTATCTTCTGTACAGGTCAGTTGTAGATGATATAATTTATTTGTATAATATTTTATAATTTTTTATACATAAAGAATGCAAAGGTTGTGGTTCAGTTTAAGTCACTATAATAAGTATGTTTTTTTCTGTCTGGTGGCTTGGTTTGCTCTGGCTCAAGAATCAGCCTAACTCCAAACTGTCTTCCCTCTGGTTTTCTTCTATTTTTGTTTTACGTCCCTGCTACTCTCCAGTATTTCTTAGAATCTCTTGCCAGCTTGTTGTTCATAACCATCTTAAAAGTTCAGTGAATTCCCTCTTGATTTTACTCCCTGTTGCTGAACAGAAACTTTCCCAGTCTGTAAGAAGTGTGGTGCTTGTACCAGAGCAGATCACATTACTAAAGAATGGCCATATGTGCAGCAGTGACAGGTGTTTTTACTATGCATGTCTCCTTTTAAATCTGTCAGTGGGAATATTAAAAACTCTGTCTAGAAATCTTTAACCTCTTATGCTCACTGGAATTTTCTGAAAGCATCTTCCTCTTAGTGCTGGTATAACTGGCTGGTTACAGATCCTTTTTTTAAGCTGCTTTGCCATTAGAGGTATGTGCCTTGATGAGCTTAGAAACAACAAAAAACCCCCAAAGTAAAGGAGAAGTTTGTAGTTAATTTGTAGCAATTAGTTTTTTAATTACTTTTTAATTGGATTGTAGATAACTCTCCCAAGCCCTGGAGCTGTGTAACTGTTGACTTTGAAAGTTGACAATGTAAACACTGCAGGGAAGAAACATAACTAATATAAGTATTATTTTGCATGACAATAGTAGAGAATCATTTTGTGTTTACTTGGCTTTGTTATCAGGGGATGGTGCAGCGTGTACTTTCTCTAACGTGTGTGCTGTGCAGGTTAATTATTGTTAGGTGAGATGAGATGGTGTAAATCGAGAATAATTAGGCTCCTTGTGAGAAGAACTGAACTGATTTATTGCCAATATCAGATTTTTCTGATTAAAGCGTGTGGTTGTTCTGCTGGATTTGTTGCTCTGTTTCGTGTGCCTCAGTGCCACAATCAATACAGCAGCTCTGTAAGGGCTCTTTTAATTTCTCTGAAGCTTGGGCAATCTTGGGAAATCATCCTGCCAGCGGGTTGGCAGGGCTTGTGTTTGTGACCTGTGTGTGGTGCCTCTCTTTGCCCAGACAATGGGATGAGCAGTTGGACCCTCGGCTGAACGCGAAGCAGAAAGAGGCTGTTCTGGCCATCACCACCCCCCTGTCCATACAACTGCCTCCTGTTCTGATCATCGGTCCCTATGGGACAGGAAAAACCTTCACTCTGGCTCAGGCAGTCAAGCACATCCTCCAACAGCAGGACACCAGGTGAGAGTGGCCGCTGAGCAACCCCAGTCGCAGGAAAGAAGAGGCAGTTTTGTTGCTTAAATCCAGTGAAATGTAGAAATAGAGAAAGCAAACCCAAGCCATCCAGCGTGTTTGGAATGATAAAGTGATTTTATGATCTTAGCCCGGGTTTCCCGTTCAGAACAAAGCTAATTAAAATGAACCATATGTAGAGTGACTGCGATTTGCCCGACGTGGCGAGTTTTGCACTGTGCTAGATAATAAAAGCTGTTCCTTAACAGCAAGTCTGGATTAATAATTACAAAATAATTATTGAAAATCTGTTTGAGCTTTAAATCTTCTCCTAAAAGTGAAGGGTTTGAGTTGAGGGCTGATTCATACAGTAGGTTAGTGACTAATTTCATGAAGAGAAATGTGCAGGAAGATGGCCAGTGTTTCCTTTTTTTTGTATTCTACTGCTTTGAATTGTTTTCTGTTTTCTTCATTGCTTTTTTATTTGCATCCATTTATTCCAGCAGGATTCTCATTTGCACCCATTCTAATAGTGCTGCTGATCTCTACATAAAGGATTATTTACATCCATATGTAGAAGCAGGCAATCCCCAGGCAAGACCTCTCAGGTATTTTTTTAAGGCTTATTATGTCTCTGTTAAATACTATTCTTAAGAAAAGGTGTCTATAAAAAAAAAGGCTAAAGAACTTTTAAAACATAAAAAAGCACATTGGCATTACCAGCCTAAAAGGAACGTGAAACATTGACAATGTAATTTTGGGTCATTTGTTAAATAAAAATAAAGACATCCTTTTTTAAGCTTTTATTATTCTATTGATAAATGTGTCTTTCTTAATGAGCAAGCTTTCGATATGCTCCTCTAAAAGCTACTATGATAAAATAAAATGAACTTTATCGGTATTTTAATTGCAGAAAATTTTGGCTCATGCTTAAAATGCTAATTTGGAAACTGGGGTTACCCACCTGCCTTCTGGGAGAGAAACTTTGGTGTCACAGGAGCTGCATATTTAGAGAATTATGTGAAAGTAGTTTGGCCTCTTCTGAAAAGTCAGTTTGAAGTCATTGTATGTTGTTGAAATGCACTTTGCCATTGGTGTTCTGGGGAAATAGTTAAGGAAGAGAATAGAGAAGTGGAAGCTTAAGAGCAAGGAGGGTAAACTTGCATGGAAATAGTTAAGGAGGATGTATTTATGGGCATAAATCTGCTCCTGGGAATATTTTGCACAGTAAAATCACAATGTATACTTTATGCTGCCAGCTTGGTGTCTATATACATTTTAAATCATGGGCATCATTTTCTGGATGCCAGCGTGTGAGTTTATAATATTACTGAGAAAATGACTCTGTGTTTACTTGCTGGCTATTAAAAGCCATCCTGGACTTATATTTTATGCAATGTCAGGGAAGTTATGTGGAAGGGTTAGATTTACAACAGGTGGAAATTCCCTTAGGTTTGTTGGCTTTAGTTGCCATGTGACATTTTACAGACACTGAGGGGCTGGCCAAGGAGGAGAAGGCAGAGTCTTTCTGAGAAGATACCTTTGGTCTGGTTTTATTTTAATATAGAATGTTTTGAGTTGATTTGTAAAGCACTTTGTGATGAAAAAACCTTTTGGTGCCTTAATTTTCTGGTGGGGAAAAAAAGTGTGTGCTCTTACCCTTCTGGGAATATTGGAGTGTGATTTAACAGGGCGAGGAGTTAAAGTTAAATACAGTTTTATTGTGGTTGCTGCCTCCTTTTATACTCTTTTTTCCAACTATCTAGTGCAGTCTCAGAAATATTGTGAGAAAATCCATAAACAGAAGTGGTATTTTTCTCATGGTTAATATATATGTACATATTTCCCAAGAAAATTACAGCACTACTTAAAAATTTACTAAAGTGTTTGAATTAAAGTCTGATTGTCTTAGTATTGGCTACAGAGCCTTCAAAAAGTGCTGCTGGAGATTATCTGATATTGTTCAAATAGTCAAAATACCTCTATAAAAAGTTAAAGTTTTAGAAAATGGAGCCACCTCTGGAGGTTTTTATATATATATATATATAAATGGACCCATAAGTATGGATGTTTTCAAATAAAAAATGTGACATATAATTGTTGTTTGAGCACTGAGGCATCTCAACCTGCAAGAGTTAAAGGTCAATTTATCTGAACTGAAAGCCAGAGCTGTGTGAGACTCCCAGCTCAAAATTAATTATGGATGTACCTCCCTTATTGGCTGTTGTCAAGATATATTTTCAAATTAAAATCATGACTGGTGGATTAAAATCATTACAGGGTGATCTGAGCCTCTTGCAATAGTTTAAAGGAATCATCACGTGGAGGGGAAGCAGTTAATTATCCAAGGTGGACGTGCTGCTTGCAGAGTTTGTTGTGTTTCTAAATAACTGAACACTTTGCTTCAGCTTTTACTCCTTATTTACTCTACAAGTGATGAGTTGGCTGTTCAGTATCCTTGCTAAAAATGTTTCCATAGCTTAGTGGGGAGCAACATAATATTTATGTTGTTCCTAAAGAAGAAAGGCTGAATTATTTAGCATTGAGTGCTGAGAGCCATGTAGATATTTCTGTGGGTAAGATGTACACTAAATAAATTATCCTGTCAATAATGCGACATAGAAGTTGGAAATGTAGAGTTTATGGGGTTTTTTTGTTTAAATATCATTTTATAAATTTGTGTCTTTTCCCAGCAAATAGCTTTCTGTGCCCTTTGGAAAATGCAAAGTCAGAGTGAACACTGAGAATTTATGTCAAATCTCAGTTCTGCACCTAAATGAAATACCAGTGAAGCCTGAAGGCCAAATTCTCATAATCCTCGTGCCCATAAACAAATTTTTACCCAGGAAGAAAACCCATGCCCCTGGGTTTGATTAGGAGATGAGTCAACTGTATCAGGGGCACACTCCAAAACATGACTTTTACTGGAGGAACTCGACACTGAAACCGTTTCACAGACCTATGTAAATGATGCAGAAACGTTTGTGAAGGAAGGAAACCCAAACCCGAGCGAGAGCTGGGAGCAAAGAGCCTGCACTGAAAGTGCTTCTGCTCATGGTAACACTTGAGTTTTAGTGCAGGAGCAGCCAGGCACCTCCAGATGGTGAGTCAGAGCTGTGAGAGGCAGTAATTGGCTCCTTAATTGCTACACTCCTTTTCTCTGTGGATGTGCTTGTCTCCATCAGCTGCTGGAGCCTTCTGGAGGTGGCTGCTCAGGTAGCTGAATAATTCAGATTGTCACCCTCTCCTAAAAAATCCAGGCAGCAATTTCTCTGTCTGTCTCTGGTCATACGGTGGTTGAGCTATCTATTGTTTATTACTATTATTTTACTGGCAGATTTCAAATGGAGTCACTTCCATACTTCCCATTTTTATGGAATACTAAGGGAAGAGGAGAGAGGTTGATGCTGCCTTTATCAATGTTTTATTTAATGTTTTTATTTCTCCCTAAGCATCTTGTTGCTGACTCTCAGTTCAGCAATGTCAGAAAATAAGTTGATTCTGATTAAAATGTCTCGGCATTTTTAAATCCTTTGCTCACAGCATGCATGTGTAAGTGCTGCAGGTATCCTGGAACCAGGTACCCTCAAGATGTGGCTGCTTCAGGAGATACCCAGGCTATGAAAACTAATCAATAGGAGCAAAGCAGAGTCTGAATTCAAAAAGAAAACAAACAACAAGCCAAACCAAAACCCCAGCAGGTTTTAAAAGACCATTGCCCTTTATCCAAATTGCCTGTAGTAAAGTTCTTGTACAGAAAATGGAATTAATTTATCTTATCAAATGTTAGTCTGGAAAATAAATTACTCCTCTGCCAGTCAATTTTTTTTTTTTCTTGAAACTCTAGTTTCTATCTTACTGCGTCCTCAAAGTAAGATGGATTAAAAAAGTTAACTTTCAAGTTGTGAGACAGGTTCTTCACATGTTTTCTGCATTCCAAGGAACGTTCTTGTGTGTGAGAATGAGCCTCTCTTTGGAGATGGATCAAAAGAAATGGAAGAGGGGAAATCGGGGGCTTTTAAAGTTTTCTTTAGGCTTCCTGGGACTACTTAGATTTATTTCTTTTCTAATAATCTCTTTGCAGAGGCATGAAATTAGACTGTTAGATTCCTTTCCCTCTTAAGTTTCTGTGCTCTTTTTACTGGAGGGATTTCAGGTGAGAAATAAGTGCACAAAATCTGAAGGAGCTGGGACTGGAGTTGATCCAAGGAGAGTTCTTTGGAGTACAGCCTGCAGGGAGAGTCCTGGCCTTTTTAGCAACAGCTGGGAGGAATTAATGTTTTCCAGTTCAGAACAGGCAGAAGGGAAGAACTGAAGTTGAGTCCCCATTTGCTCCGTTGTAACAAGTCACAAGAAGTAGAAGATGCTTTTGTAGGACATGAGCGCAAATGAAACCCTTTTTATCCTCCCTCAGGGGCTCTGACTCCAGGCTCCCCCTTTATTAAATTTTACAAGTATATTTTAAGTAATTAGGAGCAATCCCAGCCTGGAATGACTCAATTTGACTAACATTTAATTGAAATATTTGGGCAAATTTCTTTTTTTGAGGTAGTGGCTGGGCAGGTGATGGGATAAAGGCAGGTCAGCTCGTTGCATTTTTGGCCCCATTGGCTGAAGATCCACAGAAATTAAGGCTTCTGTTGTAGATATCCAGGTGCCACATCTAGAAAAAAAGGTTTTTCCTTTACCTTATTCCACACAAAATGCAGATTCAGTGCATGTTAACCGAGCATTAAGCACAGTGGGTATATCCAGTGCTTTTGCAGAAGATGGAGTCCCTAATTTATAACCTTCTGGGATTTCCATTTTGAGGTGATTCTCTGAGTATTTGCTGGTAGTTTCACTGCCTGTGTTTTGGGTAAACCTTGGCCTGCAAGGTTGGAATTTCTCCAGAATTGAAGTGTTGCTCTGAGGCCCATGACGTGAGCAAATCTCCTCTCAGGTGAGCTGTGGGTACTTTTATTTTCTGTTGCTGGAGCTTTTGCCCACTTTAGTACCCAGAGCTGCACTAATAGAAGGTATTGTAGGTACTAATGAGTATTTTGATTAGTACTTGGCTATGCAGGTGTTACCATGAGAAGTTTAGCCTTTTGTTTAATCAGAATTTAAGGGCGTGTCCCAGGGTGAAATGTTACAGTTTGTGTTAAGCTGTTAAACCTCATTTTTGTAATTGGTTCTTCCAACTCTAAGGAAAAACCCACCTAATAATGAAATTACAGGAGGTTTTGTTAGCCCAAGTTGCCCCTGAGAAAGAAAGCCCTTGTTCAGTGAAGTTTACTTCTCTCACGACATCCTCCAAGTAGTCACATCTGTCAGGTGTTTTTATGCCAGTGGTGAATAATAGCTCTGGGATACCTTTTTGATCTCACATCAAAATAAAAGAAATTAATGGGTAAGCAGCAATGCAGTTTGAAATGCTGTCAGCCAATCTGTGAGTCACCCACAGTTGAATTTTTGTAATAAAAGACAGTGCATGGTATAATAATGTCTAATAACCATAATATTTTGCATTTCAATAGCACCTTTCATCCAAGAATCTCAAAGTGCTTTACAAACATAAACTCACAGTAAACTCAGTAATCCTTACAGTTCTCCTGTGAGGTGGTAGGTGAGTATTAACCTCAGTTAGGGCAGAAGAAGTGAATCATGCAGAGATATATTACTTGTTGTAATCCTGATCCTCGTTTCTCTCCCGTTCCACGGGAATTGTCAAACAGGGCTGGACACGTGGTCCCCAAAGTCCCTCCAGTGCCATCATGTTTTGCAGTTCAGTGCAGAATTACACTTTCCCAAACACTTCATTAATGATTTGGGATTTGTTGATATGGGCACAGGAGAAATTAAGTAAAAAATGGATAAACCAAACAGGATTAAATCCCATATTTAGAAGTGAAATTAATTTAAACGGCTTCATCTTAATTTGCTCTGGAAAGAAACTAAAATAACTTTAAATATTGATATCTGCACAGTAGTTGCCTGTAGTTTCAAGGCTCAGGCAAGCCATAGTGGGTGCAAAAGGAAGAGCAGGATTTCAATATATTTCATATATTACCTGCAGTGGATGGGATGTGCAGACTGCAGTTCTGGCAGTTCCATACTGTGAGGAAATATGTCTTTAAATGAGTTTATTGTTAGTTTAAAATAAAATAGACTTTGATATGAGGGTCACAGAACTTAAACGTGTGAAGAAAGTACAGATTTCCATATGTGAATTAATCCTTGGTAGCTGTTTGTGTGTGTAAAGTTGCACTGCAGTGAATAATGCAAAGTAAATCCAAGATATTTTAGCATGTGGTTCTGCAGAGCCGTGATGTTTTGCTTCTTGAAGATCATGTTTGTTTACCAGAAAACTGAATGTCAATATTTGAAATATTAGGCCGCTTCTGTGTTCAAACAATGTGGAAAATAAGCCCCTTTTTCTTTTCTAGGGTATATTTCAGAAATCGCTGGGTAAAGACTGTTCACCCAGTTGTGCATCAGTACTGTTTGATTTCAAGCACACATTCCACCTTTCAGATGCCACAGAAAGAAGACATTCTAAAGCAAAGAGTAGTAGTTGTTACTTTAAATACATCACAGTATCTGTGTCAACTGGATCTTGAACCAGGTAAAGTAATTTCTAAACAAGAAGTGTCCGTGCTTGAGAAAAATTCCTCTTACCGGTGTTGGTTCCTTACCCAGTACTTGGAACTGTTACAAAATAAAGTAAACAATGATAATCTTAAAATGCTCTTTTGTTTGTATTTTTTTTTTTAATGAATAAATGTTTATTACAAAGCTGTAAACTGCTGGCATTCAAATTAACCTTTTGCTTGTTCTTTCTTCTCCTTATTTAAAAAAAAAAAAAAAAAAGAAAAACAACTAAATAAAGAAGCAATACTATGTATGATCTGGTGCTTCTGAGATCCAAGAGGGAAAATTCTGTTTGAGATTCTGGCTTTGAATATTATGCTCATTAAGGTCATTACTCAGTGGAGCATGTAAGCATAAATGCACAGAAAGCTTTTCCCCTTGTTTTGTGAATTGTTCAGCTTTGCAAACAACTCCCACAAATACCAGCCCCGTGCTTCGTTAACACGGTACATTTAGGGTTGTTTTCTAAACTGAAATACAATAGAGTGATATTATTTGGGGGCAGAGGCTGCTTAGGGTTTACTGTTTCCTTGATCTCCCAGAGAAATCCATCTGCTTTTTGGAGAACAGGGGATTTCCTCACAGAGGTTCTTGGGATGAGGTTTTTTTATGGCGACGTTTAAGCAATTGTTGCAACAGAGAAAACTGATATGGAATTCATGGTAAATATTTTCAGGTCTCCAGACAGAAATAGCTGCTTTGTTTGGCACTGAGCTGTGTACAGTCATGCCATAGTAATGTGTGTGCAGCTGGATGAAATTCGTATTTTCCAAAGACAATTGCTGCATTTTTATGTATGTAATCTTAATTGGATGGTGCACTAAGTCCTGTATTACTTTGCTTTAAACCTTAATATATCACAGATACCAATGTATAAAACCATTTCTCTTCTATACCTGCCTTGAGCTGACATTTCATGCAATATAAGTCTGCAGTGGCCAGGTTTTTTTTTTTTTTTCCAAGTGCATGTTCTCCAGTGCATAGATTCCCACCCACCCACCAAAACCTTTTGGTCCAGTGTTGTCATAAGATTGAATTGAAATTTTCCTTCAACTTCTGTTCCTTTTTTCCCCCCCCAACATTCCTTTAAGCCCATAACCAGCAAAGTGCTCAGGTATGTGTGCAATTTTAATGGGAAATTGAGTTTATAAAATATAGTTCATAGGACTCAAGCACGTGAGGAAGTCCTTTGTCCTTGTCATTGTCCAAAGCTCTTCGAGTCTCAGGGTGGTGAAAAGACTTTCAGATGTGAGAAACCTCCTGAGGGAGGTTTGCCAAGAGACGTTTCCTCTTGGTGTGAGGAGGGCTCAGATAAAACAAGTGTTTAATTTCATGTCTGTCAGAAGAAAGAGGCAGATCTGGGGGCTCCTGCCGGTGTCAGGGGCAATCAGGTGACCGCTCTTGGTCATTTGATGGCTTTGAAAATTGTTTGTGTGGTTTCTTGTAGTTGCTAGAAATTAAATTGTGGTTGTTTTGTTTTTTTTTTTTTTCCCAAGTTTTGTATACTGTCAGAATACAGAACGTTAAGTTCAATTTTTTTGTTTGTTTTGTCAATTTTTTGGGTACTATCAGAATACAGAAGGTTAAGTTCGATTTCTTGTTTGGTTATCAGTGTTTATTTTATCATATTTCAAGTTCGTTTATTTGCTGATATCTGTGTTTTACAGGGTTTTTTACACACATTCTGTTAGATGAAGCTGCTCAAGCTATGGAGTGTGAAACTATTATGCCTCTAGCATTAGCTAATAAAAACACAAGGATTGTCTTGGCTGGAGACCATATGCAGGTAAAAGCTATGGAATTTTTGAGTATAAAGTGCACTTATGTATATATGTATTTGTATTTACATATTTAAGTTATTTATCTACTCCAAGTCATATAATAAATGGGAAAGCCAAGGAGAATTCAAAGGATGTGATCTGGATAAGATACAGGGGTGGTTATTCCAGTCAGGGGTTTATGACTGCTTGTTCCCTGTTGGTTTTTGAAGGAATTCAAGAATATGGAATATCTTTATTGGGATTTAGATGACTTCTTTAAAATTTTTATTAGAAGCATCATAATCTGGTGAACAAGAAAGAAATAGGAAACTGAAAAAAACATTTCACTTTTTAAATTGCGTTAAAATTTCTGATCTGTGCTATTTGTGGTATAACTTAATTGTAAAGTGGTTGTCAGAGCAGTGGTGTAACGTCATTCAAAACACAGTTTGGGGTGTTGAGAGGAGATATAAGGGCTCTTACATCTTCTATGCTGGTCTTTTGTCACTTCTGTGGTAGGAATGGGCATTTCTCTGGAATAGCCTTGCTCTGTGTCTTCCAACTCTGAACGTACAGGAAATGTAAAGTCTCGTTTTCGGTTTGATGCGAAATACTTAATGCTGGGAGCATGAAATTCCGAGTCCACATCCTTAGTTACACTTTCTTTGTGTGTGTGTGTCTATTACAGCTCAGTCCTTTTGTCTACAGTGAATTTGCCAGGGAGAGGAACCTTCACGTCTCCTTGCTGGATCGGCTCTACGAGCACTACCCTGCGGAATTCCCCTGCAGGATCCTGCTGTGTGAGAACTATCGCTCCCATGAAGCAATCATCAAGTAGGTGTGAACTTTTTCACTGTATCACGTGGCTTCTTTGACTGGTGTGAGTGAACCAAAGAACAGCCAAGCACAGCTGAAGCCTCCCTGTGATGGAATCTTAACTGGGGGTTGAAATTTGGCCTCCTGGAGCAGATGCCAGGGGGGTTCAGCTGGTTGTGGGACAGACCCCTCGTTCAGGTTGGGGATGCTTTGGCTGCAGGGCTTGCACACTGAGCCAAAGCAGAGCTAACTTGCCCTTTTTAACCATTATACAGCATCTTATATGGGGTCTGTGTGTCTTTGAGCAGAATTTTAGCTTTACTGGGGTGAATTGTCTGGGAATTGTGAGCTGTGGGCAGTGCAAGGAACATATGGATATGCAACTGCCAACAGGAAAAAATAGGTCACAGTTTGGAGCGTGTTCCTTTACTGTTGACATCTTGCATTACTTCTTTCAAGACACATTAATCAGTGGGTTTGCGTTTTTCTGCTGTGATAAACTAATGGCTGCTAGTGTAATGAGCTCATCCATGAGCTGTGCTGGAAAGAGTAAGTGCAGTCATGGGGAAAAATGCTAAAGTTTAAATCCTGGCTCAAATATGTACTGAGGAATATTATGTTGGTATCCAGTCATACTAATTAGGTTATCACTGTGTTCAAAGCAAAAGCAGAAATATTTAAGTGCTCTGGGGAATCAAGAGTGAGAATGTAAAATATTTTCTTGCATAGCTTGATCTGTTCTTCACTTCGTGGACTTTGTAATTATAGAATCAGTGATGCTAAAATTTCTTGCACACGTCTTGGAACTGTGAGTTTGAAATGAGAGAGCATTTGAAAAGGGAGGGATTGTTTCAGCTTTTGTTTAGAGATCACTTTCCATGAAATTTGCCTCAGAAAGATCATGAGAATTCACTTCAGCACTTGGAGTTCAGACAGGGAGTTCCTAGAAAGATCCACTGTGCTGAACACCGAGGTAAGGACTGCAGGAATCCCAGCAGGGGGCTGGGCTGGTGAGAGTCCAGTGGGCCCAATCCCACCAGGAAATGTTGCAGTGGGAAGTGAAAGCTGCTGAACTCTCTCAGGGTGGTCCCTTTGGATGTCTCAGGTCCACTTTTTTGTATGAAGTGGAATTTCCCCTGACAAATGGGACCGTGGCACTTAAGACAGGAGTAAGTGTGGGAAGATGGTTCATGGAGGGCTCGTTAATCATCCCAACCTCACTGAAATAGAGACACCATGAGAAATTAAGGGAAGAACAAGCCATTAGTTCAGCCTGACTTTGGAGCTGTAATTGGAAAAAACAGTGTGTGTAGAAATAGTTTTGTTGTTTGATGAGATCTCATTACTAAGAGCTAATTTGCAGAAGAAATTGTTAATTTTGCTGATAGGCAGCAGTGGAGTGACTGCAGCTGCATCCACAGAGGAGGTGAATGCTCTCCAGGGCTGTCCAGGGTAAGCCAGGTCAGGTCAGGGATGGGCTGCAGTTGTTTGATGGTGATTTGGTGGCAGCCAAGTTTCTTTAGCTTTTCCATGACCAGCTACTTCCATCTTAAGCTGCAAGTGCTGGAATCCTGGAAGAGCTCAGTGCACCCATCAACTGCCCAGGGCCCTGCTTGGGTTGTTCATGTCAGGCTGTGTTCAGGTCACTGCATCCCCTGTCCAGAGAGCACTGAGGTTGGATGCTGAGCCCTGGAAAGTTAGATCAGACCTAAATTCACTAATTACTGGAAGGCAGTGCATCACTTTAGCCCAGCTGTGCATGCAGTAGTACCCAGGATTTATAGCAAACTGCAAGTCTCTTCTTGCTGCCTTTTTATCTCGTTCCATTCCGTTTGCCTTCTCCCCTCCTGGTGAAGGCACCACGAAAGCAGCTCTTGCCTCATTTCTTTCCCAGTCAGCCAACTCTGGAATGGCTGCTGCCAGCAGAGGAACCACCTTCTGGTTGTGTTTCTGATGTCTGGCAACATAGACTGGAGGAAAAGGTCACTTGAAAGCTCAACACTTGGGCTTGTGTCGTGATCAGCACACGTGAAATCTGTAGGAAATTAATCTTCCGAGTCTAATAACTCTTAACTGATGTGAGCAGGCTCATCACCCAACCAGCCTGGGGAATAACCAGTGCCAGACACCAAGTGATTCTCTTTGCCCAGTTTCCAGCCACCAGAGCTTGTGAGTGAAACAGGAGTGAGAATGTTCATAACTTTGTCAAGCGTTGGATTAGAAGGAAAAACAGCCTTTGTAGAAAAAGTGTTGGAAAAGCATATTTTTAGTGCCTTCTGCTCTGTCTGTAGTATGGAAATATCAGTTCAGAGAAATCACTTGAAGATGCTGAATAGTAATTAGTGGTTCTGTTTTCCTTATGAAGTATTTTGTGGTTGCATATTTTATCAGTGAGATTTGCATCTTTTCCTCAGTGAGCTCCTGTGTAGACTCCACATTTTATCCTGTTTTGCCTTGTTGCAGTTATACATCTGAACTTTTCTATGAAGGCAAATTGATGGCAAGTGGAAAACAACCAGCACACAAAGACTTCTACCCTCTGACTTTCTTCACAGCACGTGGAGAGGATGTGCAAGAGAAAAATAGTACAGCTTTTTACAACAATGCAGAGGTAACTCTTCTTTGGCTTTGTTCTTGATTGTTTTCTTCAAGCTCCCCCCCAGATTCACTTGGTTTGTGCTCAGTGTAGATAGAAGACATAGATTGTGGAGCCTGCTAAACACAATACAGTGAAAATTGCGATGATAGTAAACATTTCCACTAATTTCTCCTTTTTTTTTTTTTTTCTTTGCAAATTGTAAGCTGCACATCTTCCTCTCAGGCTCATTCTTCAGGATGTCTTTGCACATAATTTGTGTGGCATTCTGATAGATGTATCTTAGCAACTGAGAGTAACTGCAATTTGAAGTAAAACTTCGATTTCTTTGACTGTTGTAGAAATGTTCCCACTCAGATAAGACTCCTCTGGAGCAACATTTCATATTTGCCTTAATGTGTTTAGGATCAGTGTCTAACTGATCATGGGGAGGTGAGACTTTTTTTAGGTGAGAACTTAATATGTTTGTTTCATGTAGATTTATTTATGTTCTTCAAAAATTACTTTCTATCTCATTTCTCCCTTTGTATTTTAAAAAAAAACAACACCCAACCCAAACCCACAAAATCAACCAACAAACACATGAGCAGCACCCACCTCCCATCCCTGACTTGTTAATTCTTTTTGTAGTGGAAGATGCCTCTTTCCAGTCACCTCCAGTTAGGGGAGGGAGAGAAAATTGTAGAAATATCCCTAATTTTCTTGAGCTTAGGAGGAGTTTTAACTTGTTGGGCTGGCTTGTTATGAAGGACTGCTGAGCTGTGTTTTCCCCCCGTTGATCGCGGTGTGGTTCATCTGATGCCCAATTTTAAAGCTGTTTGTTGTTGTTATGATGCACTTTTTAAGCATTCTTTGATGTCTTAAAATACCTACTTAAATAAGAAGCTTCAGTGGCTTCTGGACACATCACTGAAAAAAACCGAAACCTGAAGGCACCCGACCACTTTCATTAATCTACTTGGATTACTTTGCTATTTAAAAAAAGTTGTAAAAGACCTAAAAATATCTTCAGCGACCAAGTAACTGTCTGCAAACTGTGAGTCATTAATAGCCACGGGCAGAAATGAAGGACAAGGGCTGCTGAAACACCACCAGGAAAAACTGAAATTAGATGATGAGGGAGATTTTCTTCTCTTTGACCCATAATGGCCGTTTGCATTGGGGCATCTCATGGTTCACTGGTGCTTATATTAAGAATTAATCTGGAAAATGCACTTTCCCTTTTTGGTCGTAGTTCTAAAATTTCCCTGTGTGGTGTTAATTCTGTATCCATACCCAGAAGCTTTATGCTTTCAGAGAAGCTTGCCAGAATACCTACAAAAGATCATTACTTTTGTGCTGTGGTTTTTATAGATATCAAAGTTTATTCTAATGTCCTTTGTCAGTAGAACTGGCTTTTAAATACAATTTATGTTGCAAAATGTTATACTCAGGACCTTGCTCTGAGACAGCCACATTTTTACTGCCTCCTAAAATTACCCAAAATAAACTATTTGTGACTTTTTAAAGATGAAGAGAATTTTTTTTTTGTGCTTTAAGAGGCTGAGCTTGCATTTGTGATGCTGTAGAAAAACTGCATCATCAATTATCGTGCTTTAAATGGCTAGAGAAATATTTATTGAATGATACATTGAATGCAAATTTAAAACAAAAAAAAAAAAGAAAGAAAGAAAAGGAACTCCTGTAGGGCAGTACCTCTGTTTGGTGGGTTGAAATGAGCTGCTGTAGCAGGAGGTTACTTTGAGCCAGTCTCTTCACAGGAGGAGGTTCTCAGGTTTTATTACTCCTTAGTCTTCTGATCAAGATGAACTGGCAGTTGATGAATAATCTGGAATTCCCAGTGATACCCTTTGGAATGGGACGTGATTGTGCCCTGGTACATGGACTCTCTTTCCATAGTTACCAAACTCCAAGATGACACGTAAAAAATCCAGAATAAAAATAAAATAATCTCTGTTCAGGCAGTTTATTTGGGAATTGGATCAAGTATGGCAAGACAGGTCCTGCTGTACTTGACATTTTCATAGGGATGAAAATTAGGATTATAATATCCAAGTTTTTACTTTAAAGAAGACATTTTAAGATAACAAAAAGATCCTGTATAGTAAATACATTGTTTTAATACATGGTATTTTAGAGCATCACCACAGACTGCAATAAAATGATTGCTTTTGTAATACTGTGTCATGTAGGTGCTTTAGATCTTTAGAATTCAAATTCTCTTTCCATATCAAAGGATGGATCATTCTTTTAAGAACTCTGCCTTTTCTCTTGAGGTGTTTGAAGTGGTGGAGCGTGTGGAGGAGTTGAGAAGGAAGTGGCCTGTTGCCTGGGGCAAGTTGGACGATGGCAGCATCGGGGTGGTGACGCCTTACGCTGATCAGGTGTTCCGGATTCGGGCTGAGCTGAGGAAAAAAAGGCTGTCAGATGTCAGTGTGGAGAGAGTGCTCAATGTTCAGGGTGAGTAACAGCTCTGTGTCCCAAAAACGGGGCAAGGAAGTGAAAAGTGGGACGGGGGAAGTTAAGGAAGACCTAATGAAATATTATAATGAAATATTATAATAATTGATGGAAACGGGAGAGCTGTGATACAGGTGGTGTCACAGCACTGACCACCAGAGCAATAAACTCATGGATGTGACATTATCTGTTCTCAAAACGGAGTTCAAGCTTGCTTAAGAAACAAACTGAGTGAAAAATGTGAGAACTGATCCATTTTTAACATAAGGGGACAGCCAGAGTTCCAAGTGAAAATGTAACAAGGCTTTAGCCTCAAAATGTTTCACTGATTTTTTTTTGCATCTGTGGAATGAACTGTAAAAAGGAGTCCAGGAGAAAACCTTAGGAGAAATGTAGGTATTTCTTCCTGGAATCACACTGATAGCGAGAATTTTGTGTAGGCATAGCCTGTTGCTAGGTTGCACTTTTAGGCAGTGATAAACAAAGGCAGATAATAAAGTAACTGAGTGACAGTGAGTGGTGTGGGCTCTGTTTTCTTCATGGTTGATATTGGTATAGTTGAGAAATTTTAAAACATGAATCAAGAATGTCCAGAACTTTTGTTTAAGGTAGAATAAATAGGTTCAAGATTAAGGACCTTGCTCTGAGACAGCCACATTTTCACTGGCAATGTTGTGAAGATTGCCTGGAAATGTTGTGAAGATAATTAACATTTCAGAAAGTTCTGGAGTGATTAATATCGAGGTGAAAAATAAGTTTTTTATAAAGAGGAAATATTCTTGTAATAGAATATGCTATTTATAGTGCGTCTTTTAAAATTTTTAAATCTTATTATCCTTGCATAAAGCCCTTCATGGGAAGGGTAGCTCTCAGTTCAGAATATCTAGGTGTGAAATCTGGCTGGCAAGTGCGGTGTCCTGGTTGTGGTAAGAGCAGAAACAGCAACAATTTTCTCAGATGTTTGTTTTTTCCGTCTCATTTTTAGGAAAACAGTTCAGAGTCTTGTTCCTCAGCACGGTCCGAACACGGCACACGTGCAAACACAAGCAAACACCGATTAAAAGGAAAGAGCAGTTGCTGGAGGATTCCACAGAAGACTTGGATTATGGTTTCCTGTCCAATTACAAACTTCTCAACACTGCCATTACGAGAGCACAATCCTTGGTAGCTGTGGTGGGAGACCCCATTGCTTTGTGTTCCATTGGAAGATGCAGGTAATTTAGGGGTGTTCCTTGGTTAAGCAGAGCTGAGGATACTGGAAAATGTCTTTATTTAGTAAAATGATAAACTGCCTTTTCGTGTATTTATAGTTACTTGGATTTTCACTTGGCGGAAAGAATTGAAGATGCTTCGTTTTACTTTCTAGTAGAGGGTTCTTTTGTACACCTGTTACAATTTTTTATATATAAATAAAAGCAATACATGATTTGGAGTTAAAAATTATGATGTAATGTGGCATTTTGAAGTTGTATATTATACCAGTTGTAGGGTGGTGGTAGACTTTAAAAACCTTATTTTTGTTTTGATACGTCTTCATGACACTTGGAAAAAAACCTCGTTAAGGTTTGAGTGAATTTACTTTTTATAGGCCTAAGTGAATAAATGTGGAAAATGCTGAGATATGTAAACACTGATAAGGAGACCAAGTTCTTGTTCTTCAAAGGTTTTGTTGTTTTTGGTTTTTTTTACAAGTGGAAGAGCTGAGATTTTGAGATGATCAGAGATAAACCCTGCAGCTGATTTCTCCAAGAGAGGAAACACTGCACTGACTACATTATTAAAATAAAGCTAAAAATACGTGTCAGTCAGTTGTTACATCTCTGTTGTGCTCCACTTTCCTGAGCTGTGTTGAAGTGGTTTTCAAGGGTTAGAAGTGAAGGAGCCAAATGTTACTGCATTTATGACACACAACCTGAATTCAACCCCTTTACCTGCTGGGGCCACGTCAGGGGGATCTGTAGATGGATACAGAGACCTGCTCTAAATGGCTCATGACATATTATTGACAGGGAAATAATGGTTCTGGGTTTAATTCACTTTTCCCTTTACCTGGTTGGGGTTTTTTTAGCCATGAGCTGGTTTATGTAATGAACTGATGAGAAAGAGCCCTTTACCTCCCCTGTGCTCCTTCAAAATACCTGAAATAGGGCAGGCAAAAACTTAATAAAATAAAAATACAGGCTGCCAGCAGGTAAACGAATTACAGTCTTGCCAGTTAAGCACCGAGTTTGCATTTTGGAAGACCAGCAGCTGTTTATGTATGTATAGCTGTTCCAGATTATAAAGCAAGAAGATAATTAGGAAACAAGGAGCACTGAAACTTTATTAAGATGTAGCTCGAGCTTTCCCTTTAATACACCATTGTCTTGTTTCACTGAATAATTGAACATTCACTCTTTGAAAATTGTGCTGGAGGGGCTCAGGCAGAATGCTGGGAAGAGGGTTCTTTTTTAGTACAACAGGACTACAGAAGTCTGAAAGAAGTGACATTTCGTTAGGAAAAACAGACCTCAGAAAAGTTTGGAGTGTGCTTGAATTTTATAAATATTCTAATACCTGTCAAAACGAGTCAGGGCTGTGGGGATAGTTGTGGAGAGCTTTGTGAAGTGTGCCCAGGGTGATCATTGCATTGCTCTGCGCTCCAACCAGACCAGACAGGGCTGTTTGGGCAGAAACCCCCTTTAAATCCCAAGCGCAGCGAGAGGCAGCAGCGTTTTATTCTCTGTTCTTACACCCCACTACAAGTGTTCATGTGTGCACAGACTGCTGGGGGCATTCAGAGCAAAAGTGGGTGGGTCTCAGTGGATTTGTGGCACTTGGCGGTAGGTTTGGTGACTGAGTTGATTAATCAGAGGGAATGCCGTCATTAAAGGCGTCCCACTGAAGTATTTAATTTTGGGGTTTTAATCCTCACTTTGGAACCTTGCAGGATCTCTTTGCCTTAGAGGAAAATGCAGAAAAAAGGCCATCTTGCAGTGTGAATTTGAAAAGAGCCATTTCTTGCCTCTGTAAAATCACAGCAGACGATGGGCTTTTAGGGAAAACCGCTTGGAATTCTGGAATGTATCAGTAGCATTGCAGAATTCCTGCAAGACAGACGTTTTTTCCTTTCCACAAAGTCAGCTACTCAGCAAAATGGGACACTGCTGTTGAAATTAGTGTGCAGCAATCCCTCATTTTACAGGTTTTGGGGAAATAACAGTGTTTGCTTACAGGGCAGACCTTATTACTGAGGGGTGAACAAACATGAGTTATAATCAAGCACACTTTTAAGATCATTGTCTTTTAATACCTTTTTTCACTAACTTTCATTAGTCTTGGTTGTGTTTTTTTTTTTTTTTTTTGAAAGAGTCAACTCAGTCAGGTTTGGGTTTTTTTTTTTAAAGTGACATCTTCAGACCTTGTTTAAATGTCTTTTAAGCTTCAGTGACTTCACCCAAGAAGTTCTTTGAGGTTAAAGAAAAAAATAAAATTTAAGTGTAAAGTTTCTGTATAGATCCTACTGTGGATGTTAACAATATAAAGACTTCATAACCAGTAGAAAGACATATCATGAGAAAGGAGAAGACAGGGAGGAATGTTCTTTTATTACACAGTTTAAATAACCCTCCAAAAGCTGGGAACAGAGTTTTCATCGACAAGATGTGTGATCTGCTGATTGTCTTTCTGGCTCAAAATTACTTCTATATGTTATAGAAAAATCTGACACACAATAAAATGTATGGGTTTATTTGTTTTCCACCAGAGGATCTCAAAGGATCTCTAGATACTCCCAAATATTAATCTTCACGTGCCTCTGAAGTGTTTGGCAAGAGCAGTTTTGAGGGAATATCTCACCTTTGGTATTTGTTACACTGAATGATCTGCCTGAATTCAGAGAATATATTTGACATCATCTGAGTCTGAGAATCTGTATAATCCCCATGACTGTTTGAGTTTTAACAAGTTCCTTAAATCATATAAATAAATTTTAAGGATTGTTGGTTTTCTAGGAAAAAATCCCGAGTTGGACTTGTCCGTGACATTAATATTGAATGTGATACACACCCAGTGCTTTGCTCTGACACCATGGATCGACCTGTGTGTGCATTTTAAATGGCTGGGGAGCTCTTCACTGTGCTGGGGGAGGTGCAGGGTGTAAAATGAGCATCCACAAAGAACAAAAACACCACACAGCTCTGTCGAGTCTGGTTTAATTTTCGCAACAGCCGTTGAGTCTCACCCGCTGTTTCTCAATTGTTTCCGTAGGAAATTTTGGGAAAGGTTCATTGCCCTGTGCCACGAGAACGAGAGTCTTCATGGGATCACGTTTGAGCAGATCAAAGCTCAGCTGGAGGCTCTGGAGTTGAAGAAAACCTACGTGTTGAACCCTCTGGCTCCCGAGTTCATCCCCCGAGCGCTGCGCCATCAGCACTCGGCCAATCCCACCAAGCAGCAGCAATCCCCTCCCAAGGTAAGGCATTCCCAACCGTGGGCTCTGGCAGAAGGGGGAGTCAGTGCAGAGAAATGACATAAAAGGTTTATGGCACAAGCTGTTTGTTTTAAAATTGCACCAATGCAATCAGATACGAGTGCGAATTCCAGAGGGATCCGCGGCGTTTTCAGGTGAAAGTTCTGGACTTGTATTGTAATGAAGTATTTAGGGTTGTCCAAGTCCTGTTTCCTTACAAAAACATACACCTCGGGTCACTCTGGCTTGGTCAGAACTTCAGCCTCAGGGTTTTAGATAAACCAAATTAAACCCTCTGAACGAGAGCCAGTCCCTATCTCGGGCACCTCGTGCTCTGCCTGTACCCCAAAGAAACAACAGGCAAAAGGACACACCAAAACAATACCCAGAAGGGATTTGATTTTAAAAATCACACTGAAAACTCAGGGACTTGTATTGTGGAAGGTAATTTTTTGATGTAATTAAAAAGACATTGTAAAGCAGTATCTTGCAGTGATAATGCCCTTCAGAGGACCAGATTTCAGCAGCATCAGGAGGGCAGAGATATGAAATTACTTCTGAGTGGTAATTTCATCAGCTGCTTTATAAAAGCAGGTGAAGAAGTGATGAAAATACATGACTTCCTTAGGATGATAAGAAACAACACTAAATTTTAGAGCTTTCTTGGGGGGTGATATATTAATAATTATATTTTAGTAGTTCTTTGTAGCTTATTTCAAAATAAGTTGAGTTCTGGTTTAATTAAAATGTGTTTAGGGATGCAGCTGAAACGTAGGTTGTCTTTGTGATGAACTTTGTGATGAGCTCAGTTGCACAAGAAGGAAGAAATGTATGGATTTCCCATAGCTTTCCAGTTGTTTTGCAGGCTCTATCACTGAAATGAAATTTCTACAGCAGGTTTTTTTAACAATACAAAAGGGAAAGCCTTCCCTTTGGCAGCCCTTCCCCAAAGAGGGTTTGTAAGTGAGAACATTTGGTTTCTTCATCAAGATGCATTACTTTCTGAACCAAACACCAGATTTCTAAAGCATCTAGTCATGTGTCAAAACACTGGGCCTATGGAAAACCAGAAATTACAAAATTATCTTTAAAATCCACTGCTGAATTCTCCATTTTTCATGAGTGCATTTTTTTTTAAATAGGACATAATTATTAATACTTTTAGTTTCCTAAATGAAATAAAAAAAGCTATTTGAAAATGTGGGTATAGTACATTTAGGAAAAAAAAAGGAGGTGGGTGTTGGGGGAAGTGAGAATCTTGTGAGTAAATGGCTCTGTTTATTTTCCCTGGGTTTGTTGGTAAACTGAGCCCTTGTGCTGTAGGAATGCGAAGAGACACTTTCAAACTGCCAGCGCTGTATTTTCAAGCTTCAGATCTGAGGTGTTTAAACCTCCCTGTATCATAATTCTAAATAAAATCCCTTCCCCCTGGATACAATTGCCAGGCAGTGTGTGCAGTACCAGCAGCGAGCAGGTAATACCCAACCACACACAGAACGTGGCTGTGAGCAGGGATGCATTTATTTCCCTTTGCTCGAGTTTGAAAAGCAGATGGTTTGGCTTTGCTTATTTTAGACCTCCTAAGTACAATATTTAACACCGAAAATGAAAGATTAAAAAACCCGGTGCTGGTGCGTTTTGTAGCGCAAAAGTGAGAACAGCCCCCGACACCGTGTTTTGTGGTGAGTTTATGGACATCTGTGCAGGGCAGGCCTTGTCTTTCACATGCTGGGAAAAGTGATTTTGAACAAACAGCACCTTCTTATTCAGCAGAACTGCTCCTGGATTTATGTAAGGGCATTAAAACCCTCCTTGCTGTTTAGATTTTAAAGGAGGAAAAATGTTTGAGTCTTGCTTGTGTGAGAGGCAAACCAACCGGCATGGAACGGGCTGTCTGAGGGCATCTGCCTTCCCCAGTGTTCCTGTGGCTTGGCTGGGCATGGGGGTGAGGAGGGAACAGCAGAGTTGGACAGGGACAGCCTTTATTGGAGGTGATGATGTGGAAAGGGAAAGTTTTCAGGACTGGGAGCTTCCCTCGGGGTCGTTCCCGTACAGTAAATTAGGCTCTGACTTCACAACTTTGCCTCCCTCCCTCCTGCTGCCTGTGCTCCAGCTTTTGGGCTGGATTCAGGCACTTAGGTCAGGGTGCATCATCGTCCTGGCCATCTGCAGTCAGGGAGGGCCAAAGGTCTGATTCCATCTCTGGAGAACACTCTTCTTGTTGGCTAAAGGGGGATCCGAGGAGGGACGAGCTGTTCAGTGCCTGCAGTCACCCAGATCGTGGTCTGAGCTTCCTCTGAGCACCTTTATGTAACCTGGATTTTTATCTTCCGAAGGTGGAGCAGGTTTTTAGAGCAAACTGAGCGTGTCTGTGCTGCTGTGTTGTCAGTCAGCATCAGCTCTGGTGCAGGTTTAGGGCTTTTTGGGTGGGGACGTGAACCTTGAGGTGAAAATCTTTGAGAAATGGCAACGATTAAGTTAATTACAGACTATTATAAAGTCATTAAGCCATCACAACTACGAAAAGAAGAAGATAAAAGAAAGGCAGCACCTTCCTTCCCCAACTTACAGGTGGCCCCAGTTGAATTTTATTTACCATTCTGATTCCGTGACGTGTCCTGTTCAACAGGACAGCTCTTCTCACAAACTTATGTAACTATTTGCTATTTCAGTTTTAAAAATATGACACCCATAAAATGCAAGTCTGATAGGTTAGAACAGAGGTTTTTCTGCACTTACAGCTTCACTCTAACTGATAGAATAACAGATACACAAGTGCCTTGTGCTGACCATGAGTGATTGAGGCTCCTCTGGGTTTTTAGATTGAACCTTGCTCTGTTTGGTGAATAAACAGGCTTCTTTCGTTTAAATGCTGCAGTGAAAAGCAATTATTATTTTATTTTTCAATAATTCATTTTTAAAATGAGAGGAAAATTCGGAGACCAGTTCTTTAATCTGGTTTATGCATGAGTCAACATTGTCAAACAACCTGTCTTTGTACCCTGACTAATTTGCTCAGATTGCTGGAAAACTGCCTAGACTTATCTCCTGGGCAGGGAAAGTTCTGCAGCATCAAAGTCTTTTTAGATTTATTTTAAATTTGGGAACATACTTAGGTCCAGATTAAGTAAAGCATTCCTCTCCTGCGAAGGACTTAAGAGCATAGAGGCACTTGAATGTGTGCTCTCAGTTTATGAATATTAACTAATTAGTTGATGCTGGAAACTCAAGAGCGTGTAGGAGGGATAACTCAGTTCTGTTAAAATCCTTTTCTAACGTACAATTCACCAAGGGGAAACATTTTCTCCAGAGCAGTGGGGGTTCCTGGCTCTCCTGTGTTGTACTTTTGGGGATCCACAGTCCAGAAGCCAAAGATGAGATTGGGTGAGCACTTGGGTAAAAACTGGGAGAAGCTGCTTTGCCTTCAGGAAGGTTCTTGAGCTGGAAATGGAGGGGAAAATGGATCACACTTCCACCAAGAGCCGTGGCAGAGGAATGCTGAGGGTTATGTTGTACTGGATGCTGCTCCTAAAAAAAACGAGACAGGGGAGAATGAAATGGTGAGGAGGGAAACTCAACAATATTTGCTGGAGCTCTCTTTGCATCTGGAAACAGGCCTTGGGAGAGCTTTGTCAGAAGGGACTTGTAATGACCCACTGGTTAATTGGATTATGGTATTTAATGTCCAGCTTTGTGAATTCACAGTGTCAGGTGATGGAGCTGGACAGGTGAATGTGTAAGAATGAACTGTTGGGCTGACTTCTTTCAAGCTCCATTTTGTGTTTAATTATAATGATCACTTGAATAAAAAGCTTTGGTTTACATAATAATAAAAACCATCATAATTATTGGGTTTTTTTCCTTTAAAGGGCAAGGTCCATCATCATAACCAGAATGACCATTTCCCACCTGATGGGATTGGTAAGTACCTGCTGCTCCTGGAGGAATTCCTGAGCTCACACTGGTTTGGCTTCAGTGACACTGATACTAGTTTGATATAAATGGAATATCTGGTCCCTTCCTTATTTGAAAGTCATTTACTTCTTGTGTGCACCTGGGAATCAGATGATAGGCTGTTAAATGGACATTGGGTATTTCTGAGGCTCTCCCTTTATGGGTGTTGTGTGCACTGACTTTGGAGCCTTAACACAACATAATTGTTGGCTGTGTTTGAAATTCGTCCTGTAAAACCCTGTCCCAGTGTATTTGCACTAAAAGGGTTTGGACATTATAATGCAGACACTTTTTTTATGGGGTACTTTGAACTTAAATTGTGCCGTCAGATTATCCCGATATTACCAATGCTACCTTTGCAAGGTAGATGGAACAGCTGAATAATTTTGTTATTAATTTGAAAAAGCATTAATTTAAAGCTTGTCTTCCCTGCTAAAGAAAGGAGGGTGATTTTAGTTTTTGATGCAGTGCTCAACAGCTACTCTGACTGTCAGCATATTTAATTGGTTTGGGATGTTCTCTCATTAATGCACTTACCAGGTACCTGTTTCTCTGTATCTCTGTATCTCAACTCATATTTTCTGCCTCTTCAAATTTTTGAAATGGAATTCAGGATTTGATTAATGCTTTCTCTTGGTGTATCAGACCTGTGCTCTTAGAGAGTTTCACACAGACTTTAGAAAGATAGATGCTATCAGGATGAAAAAAAAAAAAAAAAGAAGAAAAAAGGAAAACAGTGGCTTCGTGTTCTTTTTGTGTATATATCTTTTTTTTGTGTGTGTGTATATACATCTTTTTTTTTTTTTTTTTTTTTTTTTTTTTTTTTT